>NW_027130828.1:1582500-1737500 GCF_026122565.2 Emydura macquarii macquarii
CTCCTCTCTCAGTGATGGGAAAGGCCCTTTGGATTGCTATACTGCCAATTAACCATTTCCTGCTCTCCATTTCCCAGGTCTTCTCTTGACCAGGTTTTCTTGTCCCACACTTATTCCTGCAATATTTCTTTTTCTCAATTCCCCTTTTTCTTTAAGCATGAAGAGATTTTTTTAAACTCAGCACCTCTCCCCTCCCCCCATTTTATTTCATTTCTGTTTCACATCTGCATCCCGCTCCTGGCTGACTGCTCACCAGGGCACGTTTATTCCCTCTCCTGTTAGGGAAGGTCCCGGCTACCCTGCACATGGGCTAATGCTGCACGCTGGCTATCCAAGAGCCTGTAACCCGCTGGTTTGTTTTCTGGAAGGCTGGCTGCGGTCTGGCCTGCAGTGAGCACTCCTGTCACAGTGCTGCACAGTGCACACGCTCTGCTGGCCTTGCCTCGCCTCAGACCGCTTGTCTTTTCTGTTCCTTCCTGATCTCTTTCAATGAACGTTTTATTTCACAGTTCTTGATGGGCCAACTTCATCACACTTCACAAGGAGGCCCTGCTTTAAGGAAAGTATTAGACTTCTGACCCAACAAATCCTTCTTTCTACTCAGGGGATCTGAAATATTCTCATAGCATGGCCCACATTTTAACAGAGAGATTGTCTCATGGTCACCTGCTCTCCCATTCCTGCTCACACACCGGAACCGCGCGGCTGCTGCCCTCCCTGCTCACTTCAAGAAAGTATTTCATGCATCTTTAGATTCTTTCAGTAAAACTTAGCAGCTGAACTAAGGTGAAGAAGCGATCCCCATGTCACCAGCCAGCTCTCTCCGGAGTGCAGTCTGAGAAGCAATGTAGTAAGACAGGTTTTCTTAGCGCAACGTCTGCCCTTTTCCAGTGTCCACACAGGGCTGATCCAAGGCACGCTGAAGTCAGTGAGAGTCTTTCCACTAATTCCTGTAGGCTTGGATCAGACCCATCCGCCACAATTCAGCCCTGACTTCAGTGGCACTACTCGTGCTCCAAGTTACACATGTGCTTAAGCAACCTGCTGAATCCGGGCTTTCATGGGCAACTCCAATGTACAGAGCTAGTTCTGCGTCCCATGGCCTTGTGTGCAAATAGTCTCAAGCTACAATCTTAAACTAGACAGATCTAGATCTCTAGCAATATGCATTGCCAGCAGCAAAAAGTGAGCTCCAGAATCCCTCAGAACCGTGTCCATGAAAATGGAGTGATATACATTCCTTCAAGCTGCTGTGTGTCCAAGCTAAATATCATCAGTATGAAAGTTTACAACCTTGAAATAAAAACAAAAATGTTCACAACAGAAACAAATCTTTCCTGTGATTACAACTTTTATCAGATTTATAGCACAGTGCTGTATTTTTATAGAAAATATGAAATAACTGGTATTTTTATAAATTGAGTTCTTTGCTATAGATTTTATGTTGGTTACATTTATTTCTCCCTATAAATTATGTCTATGTTTGTGCCATTTTATTGCATTGTCTCTTTTCTCACTTTTTATAGATTTCTGTGTTTCCGATTCCATTTTCTTCTTTTGATTCGTCCTATTTTTCTTGCTTACTTTTGGCTTGCACTTAGTGCTAAAATGTCACTCTTATTTGTGCTGAGCTTGAGGAAGTAAAGCACTCAATAGTTCCTAACCATTGTTCCTCTACAGCTCCACTCATGGACTTTGAAAGGAAGGGTCTATGGAGGAGATCATTTTGGTGAATCTAATTACAGTTTAGTGATCCAGTGTTGTTTGCAATCCTAAAGCAAAGATTGCTTTCCCTCTTTTGCAAATGTACTAATAAAGATTTCCCTGTACATGTCTCTCAGATCCTACACTTAATACAGTAATCCAAAGCAGCTTTCCTTTAAAACATGCTTGTAATTGTACCACGGTGCATAGTTTCCAAACTGTTATCTTAACAATTCTGTTTCTACAATGCACACATATCTTAATGCTATTTCTGTGTTATACCTGGTCAAGGCCTTCTCAGTCCTTTTACCTACATATTTCTTAGCATATATTTACATATGCATGAAAAATTTGTTGAATTTAAAGAGAGAAATCTGATTTGACATCATTAACAGAAGAACGCTCCTCATTATAATTGCACAACCACCAAATGGAGACCCTGAGTACTGATCTTCCCCAAGAGGAAAGGAAATATTGCACCCCACTGCAAGTTAAAAACACCAGTTTTGCTTAGCTATGGACTTCAGTAAACTTCATTCATAAATCCCTCATGGCAGTACAAATCCTTCACAGACCAGATAATTTATTTCAGACTTATCTTTGCACTCATTTCCTCCTCCATGACTGCAGCCATCTTATTTCCCTTCTCCTATAAAATGTTCAAAACATAATACAGAAATTGTCATCACTTATTTTCAAATGAATTAACAGCGCTCTCTGGAATTACACTACCTCCCGCAAGAGTGGCATGCCCACTTCTTAGGCGTTTCTGTAATAGCGAACTGTATTCCTGGTCCTACTCCACAGCTGTGACACACCAAGAGGGTCCCTGGTATGCTCAGTACATGCATGAGATAAAATGTTATTTGCACTATTATAAGAGACATAGCCGCACTTTCTGTTGAAAAGGTTTTGTGGGGAATGGTACATTATGGAAACAGGAAATTATGAGATATTCCACATTATTTTATTTTGAAGTGTATTGGGGACATCTTAGTATAAATATCCAGTTAACAATTAAGGCTTCACAGCTCCATAAAACAGTCTTGTCTTCTTGATGCTTTGAGTAACGTAAGGTGCATAATCTATTCAACAGCCCTAGAAAGGAGGCAGAGGCTCTGTCCCTGGGCTCCATTAAAGCAATGGGAGTGCCTGAAAAAACACTTAGCATGTGGAGGGTGTGGCAGGAAGGCTTAAACGGCCTGTTTTCCAAGTGGTAAATCAAACGAACGAGGCCTCCAATTTAACACTGCAAAAACATACACGTATTTAAAAATATGATCAAAGTTTTAACATTCAGAGTTTCCTAACAATAAATCACATAAATGGGTATCTAGACTAAGTAATAAAAATGAACAGATTCTAAATTGATCAGTAAAGTTGCTCATAAATTGCCATTTCCAGTGAGCTGTAAACAAAAGCTGTATAAACACCATGTGAGCCTTAGAGCTTGAGCAGAACGAGACACGCAGGAAGAGTCCAGAAGATCATTTTTCAGAGAAGACTTGGTTTTGGATTGTGTTTGCAACTATTTTGTTGATCCTCCAGTGTAAACCTGGTCAGAAATGAATAACCACTACATCAGCTACTTGGCAGATGTGACAAAGGAGAGAGGCCGGAGTGGAAACCAGTGCTACTAATACAGCTTTCTCTCACCACGCCCTCTTTCAGGCAGTTTATAAACTATTATGTACCTCCGTCCCTCTGGTTTGATAAGGCTGTGCCAGGTGCCAGCTTCTCTACACAGTCTCCTTTGTTTTTAATTGAGCTCCAGCCCAAGAAAGAGAGCCCCCCCCCCTCCTGCGACCAATACACACACACTAATGACTAATGTAATAACTGATGATAGGCACAGCAAACAACCCGAAGTTCCCAGCCTGGAAATAATTGAAGGGCTCCCTATAAAATCACGTTTCTCAAATTTTGGGAAAAAAACAGAATTGAGCTTTTTAGCCTCTTGTCTGGTGATGAAACATGCTTCCTGTGAGACCCCAATCATGACTGTACAAGTAAGCCAACAATATATGGGATTTCGAACTTGCCAGAAGGATGCCCATCCCCACCCCTAAAGCAGGCACTTCAGGTGGCAGAGCATGGCGACGTCAGCTTTGATTTGAGCTAACAGAACAAAATCTTGTGGATGGATAAGCTTCAGGACCTCTGAATGAAATGAAAGACCAGAACACTCTACAGAATGTCTGCAATAACAGTCTCTACAGAAAATTATGAGGAACTACATAAATCCACCCTCTTCCTCTTCACACAGGCTCATTAAAGCTGTGCTGACTCTCTGGGCAGCTATAATTCTGCTGACTGATACCCTGGAATCACCCTGTCAATACCCAGTGGTGTGCTGCCTCTCCAACTATCTGTGCCCCTAATATTCCTCTCTTTGATGGGATTTTCTGACCTTTAATCTGATGCTAGTTTACTCTCATCACTGAAGTGTAAGTCAGAGAGCAATAAAACGGCAACCTCACTGATTCAAAAGGGAGAGCTAAAGCACCACTAACGGTGAATCTAACCTTTCGTAATGGCTCTCCCTTTAAAAGGGGAAACATGAAGTGCAAGGCAGCTAAAACAAACAATATTTAATGCTGACTACAAGATTTATTGCAGCCCTCTTTGCATGAGCATTCAATTAGAATTTCAGGGCTGCAGGCTGAGGAAAGAGGAGGGAACGTTCAGCGTAGAGCGAGCAGGGCCTCGTCCGGGATTGTCGCCGTTCCACTGCCAAAGATAGAAACGGACCCAAGCACAGTGCCTGCGACATAAATAACAGTGAATAATCCAGTCGACACCAAAAGGGGGAGCAGTCCAGGGAGCAGCCACACAGCGACGCCACCAACAGCATGATCATTAGAGCCCCTTTTCTGACATGAGCAGGACATGAGGAAGTGCATCGATGTTCATTGCCTACCAGAGCACCCAGGGGCGGGAGTCCCAGCAGCTGCCAATGACTGTGGACGGCTCCAGAAGTCATTCAGAAAGGTGCAAAAAAACAACACACACACACATACACACACCCCTTTATATCTCAGCCTGTATGTTTGTGCTCACTGCACAAAACAACCTTGAAAAACTGCAGCCGATAGCAACCAACGTTGCCACTAGGAAATGAAATAAGTTTCAGCCAAGTGATGTTCACCAAGGCCTGTTACACCAATGAGCCAGGGTGAGAAGTTTTATTCTGGCTTCATCACCCATGTAATGAGAGCGACAGAGCTTCAGCTGGAGCAGGAAGAGGAGTGGGCAGTGGCCTCTCATCCAGCTAGGCGGCCGGTAGAATGGGTCTCAATGGAGAGTGGTCTTGTTTAGCAAATCCACTGTAAAACTCAAATAGGTGGAAATAAAAGTTATTCTAAAAACGTTGGTGCTTTTCCCCAAAAGCACCGCTGGGGGCTGCCATATTGATTTTCCCCAGCTGGCCTGCTTTCTGGGACCTGGCCGACAACTCATCTCAGCTCTAGTACTCACACCTATCATACATAATTGGTTTGACTCCTTCCAAGATTACACTTCATGCCTGATAGTTTAAAAATCAGCTGGACAGCAAACAATTAGTATTTAGAGAATGTTCCGTCTCTCTACATTTCTGTGCTCCAGCATCTGAACATTTTGTTTTATTTCACAAGCAGAAGGAAATCCTAATTTACAGCCTGGGTCAAATTTTCCAAAGTATACATGCATTTTGCCAGGCTGAGACATGTAAACACCCTGATGTCCAAGCCAGGGTTTGTGTGCAAAACTAGCATACTTTACCTACATGCATTTGAAAATATAACCCTATTTTTAAAATTATTTTTAAGTAACTTGCTGCTTTGATGACTTGCCCCTACAGAAATGCCCCTAAATTCAGCAAAAATGCTTTAAGAACAGGATCCCAAGAAAACACAGCAAGTTTGAGTGAAAATATTAATGCAATAAATAAAAAAGGAGACAAATCTATTATATTACATGCTACACAGATCAACAGAAAACATACACTAATGTCATAGAACAAACTAAAAGAGAAATTATTGCATAACAGATTTCTCCCAGACCCTCTGGGAAAAAACAGAGACTGACAGATCTGGGGTTTACCAGGTGCTGATAGAAGACGAACAACTTATTAACACTGCTAGAAAGGAAAAGGGTCATAAAAACTATACTTTCATTAATTATTTATGTTTACAAGTGTGATTTTTAAGAGTTAGTCTTTTGTGCAAATCACTTGGTCTGGATCAACTTGACATGTTGCATCATAGAGCATGCCTGAGGGGGTCTTCACAACATGTTCAGAAATTAACATGCCACTAACACATCAACGGAGTCATACTCCACATGGCAGTGTACTGCAGAAAACTAAAGCACCCTTTTGGACTTGGTCAACAAAAATTTAGCTTTCATTTATGAACACAATGAGATGCTTTTCATAGGGGTTAGAGATTTAAAGAGTAGACTCAGTAAGAACAGAGACAACTCTTTTCCATCAGCTCCCTGCTCTGTATAGCTCTCTTTCAAGATTAATTAAATATACAGTTGCAAGCTAGAACACCAGTTACAACAATGTATTTCCTTTATCAGCTCACAGGCACTTCTAGCCAATAGGAAGTGAACATAACAGCTCCCCCAAGCTTTAGCAGCAAGAATGTGCATGCAGAGTGAGATAATTAACACTTCAGTTACTGGATTACCAAGATGCAAAGCCGGGACTCAAACATCACCAAATCAACAGCATATTTGCATATAGCAATTACTGCCTAAAACACCAGCCACTACTTTTGAAAAGAAAATTGGAAGTGTGAATTCGCAGAAACTCACAAAGACAGACTGTGTCACATCTAACAGCTGCTGATAAGGGGAGAGCTTTCATAAGGGATACTAAGATGTATCAGACAAGAGCAAGCCTGAATACAAAACAGTATTAGTATATAAAAGAACAAAGAAAAGCACTGCTCTGTGGAAGAACTGGTAATACATTAAAAATTTAAAACCTGGCACGACAAATCTGGATATTCCCTGCAGAAGACAACCAATATTAATGAACAGGCCTATGCATTCGTTGTCTGGGATCCCAGAGGAGAAAATAATGCTGGTTACACTGAATTTTTTAAAGAGAAATTCCCCTACTCACAGACAATCCCCTGCACCAAATCACCAGATAATTCCTGGGTGTTCAAGTACTAACCTTATAGAGCCTGTGAAAACGGCCACCTCACCAAGTGCCAGATTCACCTGAATGTATCCGATTCCTCAGTGTAATTCTTCAGTGAAAGGCTCTGTCAAAGCCCCCTTACCCCAGACTAAGTATTTATTTATACAAGGAAAGGTACAGGCTCAACAATCTGTCTCAGAGCTACAAATAAAGCAGTTTCCTCAAGACAAAGAGGGGTTTGGTTTCTATAACATTTAACCTGACAGTGTTATAAGAAGGGCAAAGAAAAGACAACACAGGGCTTTATTGTTTAGACAAGAGCCCTGTCAGATCAGGTAGCCTCTCTGCAGTGCTGAGACACTAAGAGTGCCAAGCTGGGGAAGGCTGACAGTGGAGAAACACTGCAGAAGGAGAAGAAAACAGAAACAAACATCTCGTAGACATTCCACCAGGTGCACCAAAATGAATCACTGCCCTGTAAAATGCTGACATTCCCAGGGAGTCGCATTCTAAGTGACAGCCCTCAGGAAGATATGATAACTGGCAAGCGAGGCTGATTTCCTCACTTTGCACCTTTTCAGCCCACGGGGTGAATGGCCTGTGGACTGCAGCAGGAGGATGGCTTACCAAGAACTAGACTCTGAGGATGAGATCACGACATCAGCTTTTTAAAAAAGCAAAGGTCTCTCTCTTCTGTCAGTTTAGTGGAGCAGGGTTACAGATGCCCAGGTGACACTCCTGGCTTCCGAGAGTAGTGGATTAATGTGAGGAGAGCTCGATACTTTTAGGAAAGTAAATATCACGAGAAGGTTTTGTTGGTGGGCGGGTTATGTTAAATTTACAGTATAAAGTCTAATGCAACAAATGCCTCAGCAACCCTTCCCTTACATGCTGGATACTGAGAGGTCTGCTCTGGACCTTTGATAAATAAACAAACCCCTCTGTCTGCAGGAAAGCTGACTAAGTACTTATCCTTCCCTTCACTTCCACAGAACCCACACCCCTTCACCTTTCATTTAAAACCAGCAGCTATACTTCTTGCTTCTAACTTCCCTTCCAAGAAGATTCAAGCTGCCTGGCTGCCTTTTCTTTTTTGTTTTGAAACAACCCACTACATAAATGTTTCCTTTTCCCTCTCCCAAAATTCCACTGGTCTGAGGGGCAGGTCAGGTAGTGTTGGGTCCTGGACGAGTGACAGGTGTAAGGCCGGATGTCTCTTAACCCATGAGGGCGACATACTAGGTTTTTATACCACTGGAAGACTGGGAAGCCCCACTTGTCTCCAGCTGGGACAGGTCATGAGAACCAGAAACCTCTACAATCGCTTTTCAATAAATCATAGGTTTTATAGTCAGAGGTGTATTTGTTATACATTTTCTTTCCCTTCAAGTCCTGTACAGCTGGACTTGTGTTAAGTGAGGCACCTGAGCTGATAGGCACAAGGGGTATGAAAAATATGTGATGACACCACCCACAAAAATGGATTTTAATATTTATAATCATAATGTTCTATATAAATATTGATTGCAGAGAAGACCAAATCCCCCATCAGTGCTGCAGAATGAGAAACAGCTAATCTGCTCACCACAAACGCCTGTTGCATTGGGAAGGAGGACTTTTTTGTGCTCTGGGTCTCACTGAAGTCTAGGAGGATAGGTTAATGCTATCATATTTTAATAATTGGCTACTAGCAGATTATAGGAATAAAATCTTTTCCTAGGAAATCAAATCTGTATAAAGAAAAGGACTGATTATATTTGAGGAACTGTCTCCAGAATTAAGAGTCTTTGAAGCATTCTGGATACAGCCCCCTTGAAATGACAAGGGTCAGTTTGAGGCTGTTCAGTTGCTAGGAGACTGTAACCACAAAGTGTCATGATCACATTTAAAACAGAAGAACAGATAGGGAACGTTGATTAATGAACATACTTAGCAGATAATGAACACAGGTATCAAAACGTATCTGTGTTATAATAAAGACAGAGAGAAGCACTTCATTTGGATTTTCAAAAGCAAGTGTGATATGAAAGTCTTCGAGGGAAACTCCTCCAAATTGTGTCATAAGAATTGAACGGCCACACAGTTTGTTACTGCTTGACTAGAAGTACACAGACCCAGCTCAGAAGTACACACCAGTGATCCCAACCTCTCAACTGAAGAAAGGATGGACAGGTACTGATATAGAGATTGAAGGGTTGTTCAGACAGCTGTTTCATCCACCTGGTGTCAAACCAGCTTTACTCAAAGTGTGTCTATAGCACTGTATAACAGGCTGATTAAATACACTTCTAAAGATGTCAAAGAATGTGAAGAAACCTCACATAAAAAACCAGAAATCTGCAAAATCGACTTAGCACAACTCTTTGTTCCTTCTGAAAGACAATGTCGCTTCTTCTATAGCCAAAGAAACTATACCACCCCAAATGGAGAGGATCCTATTTGGAAAATCTCATACAGAAGCAGATGAAGGTACAATGTGATATGCATTTGGGATAACTTGCATCATTCACAACTGGCGGTGCCATTCATAACGATTGAATCCCAAACTCCTGTCAGTGTGACCTTTCTACCAGATCACACCATCTCGCATTCACACCTGTGCAGAGCTGCTAGCGTGCAGAGAAGCAAGTGTGCAGAGGGCCTAGCATGCAGACTAGACACCAGTTAGATCCCACAGCATTGCTCTAACATATTTGGTAAAATTCACCCTCGGCAGGCAGGCCAGCACAAGACCTAGAAACAACTGAGGTCCCAATTATGCCTTTTTGCTGGACCTCTGTGCAGAGGACTGACCCCGATATTTCAGCAGAAGAGATGCAGTGTGTTAGCTATACTGCATATGGCCACTGTATCTCATCAGTGTTTGTCCTTGCATTTGATCTTGTCTAGTTTAGTCATGAAGCCATCCATGGCTCTTTAGCACAAGTGACTGTTCAGACAGCAGTGGTGTAGGCTACCGTGCAGTGGAGTTTTTGTAGAACCAGCTATAATCTCGCACAGTTTTTGTGCCATGTGAATGTACTGTTGTCACTCGGCCCCTATAGCTCTGCATGTGAAGGACTGTACATTGCTCTTTCCTCTAGTCGGCCAAAGGGGATCACCCAAGAACCACAAGTGCTCCCCACCAACGTCCCTCAGCTGCACTCCCCACCCCTGCCAGCCCACAGAGTTTGGGACCCAACCTCAGATCCCTCCGCTGTCACCAGCTTGTCAGGCAGGACCCCAAATAATCTTTCAACTCTCAGGATGTGGATTCCAGGAACAGCCTGACAGCCGAAAACTGCATACTCTGGATGCACTGATGGATGTGTCAATGTTTTTTTGCTTAAGTCCATTTCTCGGCTCTTTTCTGTAAGGCTTTGGGTTCTGTGTAGTAGCCAGACACTTGAGAGTGCACAACAAGCACAAGGCGTATTGCTATTGCTGTAGCTGTTGCACTCTGTAGGTGGCTGGGTGTTTGGGTGGAAAGCTACCTGTCTGTAGCAGCGGCATTGTGAATGAAGCTGAAATACCAGCAGTTTATACCAGGGTCATGTGTGCTGCATACAATTATGCTAGGGTCAGCTGTGTTATATAGAATGCCTGAAGTTTTAAACTGTCATTAGAATATTGTGGCCTGATTTTAACAATACAGAACCGCTTCTAATGATCTTTAAGGTAATTCACTATTCAGACCCCAAGCAAAAGATGCAAATGTTCCACTGAATGCTCCTTATTAAATACCCACAGGCTAAAGCTCTGTACAGTAAGTGGTCCAGGGCTTTTTAGAACATCCTAATGAGATGAACAGAGATGCAGAAAAATGCAAAAACAGGTCATGCAGCAAAAATGTTTAAAAAGATGCAAAAAAACCCCCACCCCCCTTTATTAAAACCCTGCAGTGGGATGAGGCAGAACCAATAACCTGTAGTCCACTGCAGCATCCCCCCGAAAGAGAAGTGAATGTGTTTTTAAAGTTTTCAGTTTATTGCCAGGGATACATCTAAGTGGTGACATAAATACTAGTCTGAATAATACATTAAGCAAAAACCCAATCTGAAATTAAATTTGCCTTGGGTTATCTCCCCTTTCTATATACACACAAAATTATTACCTTTCTATTAGCTTTTTTTCTTTTTAAAGCATAACACTTCTCTTTCCCTTTGTTTTCCTTTGAGTAGGGAATTACTGCCCATGAAAAGCTGTTGCCTGAATGTAACAAATACCCAGGCAGTGTTGCCCTGCTCTCTGCAGTATTCTCATGGAAAGAGGGAATTAATTTGTAGACACCTTAGCAGACAGTGGGAAAGACTCTCTTCAGCATCTGATAAAGAGAGTGACTAGGATTCAAACAGAGGATGTTTGCTTTAAATAATGTGCTGTATTCTCAGAAATGCACATCATCATGTGAAGCTGCACTGAGATTAGTCAGACAATGCTTAGGGTAATTCACTTTCCATCCTGGTAGTTACCATTGATCTTAGGAACTTATTTGACCCTTTTGTCTCCCATGTTAGCTTGAAACTGCTACCAGCCCTTGACTGACCAGTCATTTTAAACACTAACCAGCTCCGATCTTGCTTTGCACATCTGAGTACATTTCAAAGATATTCAGTTTAAATATTAGAATTAATAAAACTTGGTTTAAGCTTCTCAGACAAGAGCCTGACTGAATGATGTGATGCAGGGCATGTACCTGACTCTATCCAAAATTGCTGCGTGATTTTGAACTAGTTGCTTAAAAACTGTGCCTTGGTTTCTCCACATGCATGATGAGGCTAATTATCCTTACCCAGTTCTGTAAAGTGGTTTGAAATCAATAGGTGGAAACCACTAAGTATTCTTTCAGAAAAATCAGATGTAGCACACAGAGTCCTGCCTGAAGGGCATTCACATCCTGGGTAAGGCTGATTCCACTGTGTTGTTAAGAGGGAAAATTTGCATGTGACAAGACTCTCCTCCAGTCTACAGAAGGGGTGGAAGAGATCCTACATATGCTTGACTAGAAAACTGAAGCATGCATGGGTGACCTGATCTTGCATGCTGTGGTACCAAGCACCAATGCCTTCTTGTTCCAGCTCCTTTTTCCTTTGCTAATACTACTGCTGCTAGACTATGGTCAGTATGACAAAAATCCCATTCTCTCGTGATGTCCCAATCCCCATGTTCCACTCTGACTGTGACATGAGCACAGCCACACAGCACAGCCTGCCCTTACTTCCCATCTTCACAGTCTCTGTTTCCCTTCTTGACCACTGTGCACAAAGAAACTGGGATTACTTAGAGATCGTCTGAGCCAAGACCTTTGTCCATCAAGTCTTGCAGTTGATTTTCGATGGCACAAAGGGACATGTACTCAGCTGAGCGCCGTTGTTAGGGCATCAGAAATGCTTAGCTGCTAATGCAAATTGTGACCACTCACAGGCTGATTTTGTCATGTGGAGAGAAGATCAAAAGGCATAAACTGAGACCATGAAACTCGTTTCACTTGTGCTCTATGACAGTCTTGTATGGCTAGTGTGCTGAGGTCTGGGGACTGTGCAGTATTCTTACTAGAGCTGGTTGAAATTTTTTGATCAAAACATTTTCTTGACCAAAAAAATGTCTTTTGCATTTGGAACACACCGTCTTAAGGGCCCAATCCTGCAGACACTTACATACATCAGCAACTGTACTCACCTGCAGAGCTCCGCTGGCTTTCCTTGAATAACTCAGGTAAAGACACTTACTCCTCTGGGTAAATGTCTGCAAGAATAAGCCCTTAGAAAGGTTAATCGTGCACAGTCAGTTAAATGTTCACCACAGATAGCTTCAGACAATGAGCACATTTCAATTCATTACATTTTCCATATCTGTTTCAATAATGTTGAATTTAATATCTTTGGTACCAACTGACTTGTGTTTTCTCTTCCATCTCCCAGACCAAGGCAAACAGAAGGAGAGGGGCTGCCCTCTTCACATGGACAGGGTGAAAAAGGGGGAGCAAAAATTGTGTTCAGTGACTTTCATTTTGCATCCCTTGAGCTCAGCCAGAGACTGAAGCTAAGCAGGAAATGGTTAATGTACTAATTACGGTAATTAAGAGTTGCCAATTTAATTATAGCTGAGAATATTAATGCTGTAACATTTGTTGGAGTGCAGAAAACAAACCTTTAATGCATAGACTTTGTTCACAAACATCTAATGGAGCCCTCCTCCACTTCGCTTGGTGCTTCAGTGCTGACACAACAGCAATAGGTTCAGATTGAAGAAGTTGTCAGCAATCAGGCAGGAGGAGGCTAATTAGCTGGCAGGTTAATGAGTGTGATGGCTCTTGACAGCATTTTGTTACTGCCTCAACTGTATTTAAACAATAAATGATTATTACTTAAACACAGTGGAGACAAGCTTATTAAAATAGCAAGACTATATATTTATTTTCATAAAAATGAGACTAATTTCTTAGTTTAAATGAATAAAATATTATAACTTGGCTAATTACAGCCACACATTAGAAATTTCAAGGTATCTTCTTATCAAGGGAAGAGGGCAGTTGTTTAGGTGCTTGCACTACCCTATGCAGAAACCAAGAATCTCTGGTGAATCCTGAAAGGCTAAAGGGCTAAAATTAAAACTGAATTGTTTTAATGCAATTTAAAGAGCCAGCCACCTTGTTCACCAGACGTGACAAAATCCAGACACTGTGAACCCATCACTGATATTCTCACTGTACATTTTTAATCTTAGCCCCTCTGTGCAATAGGTGTATGGGACACACAGAGCCCATAATCTACAGACACTGGGCTCTGTATCTCTTTCTTTGGTTACTGGGGATGTGAAAATATGTGAGGTAAAGAAATGGCTCTATGGAGAGATTAACCCATTTCTCTGTCCAGTTAAGGGGGGTAGAGGGACATTTTACAGCACTCCTGCAATCCATAAACCTAATGAGAATGAGAAGGAAAATGTCTACATCCAAAAAGCCAAACGCACATCAACACACAGCCAGCAGCACCTTTCCAAAGGTGGGTAAACGTGAGCTGGTGTTTGTAGTCTGAACTGTATTTACAGGACAAGCAATTGCCAATTGTGTCCAGAAAATCCTTATCTGGAGAGAATTAAATTGAATCTTTAGCTCTATAATAATAAGGGAAGGTTATTTCAATTTAATATTCAGTGTTCCCTAGGAATTTGTACATAGACATGGAAGAAACAAAAGGCCTTACCTGCTGAGACTCATGCCATTTTCTAAATTATTTTTGTATGCATGAAAATGATTTGTGCCCCTTGCTGCTGCTGCTGAATGTGTGAATAAAAACAGAAAATGCAATAAAATCTTCCAATCCGACCTAATCCGTAATAGCGTATGCTGTGTCTTTAAGATTCAGAGCCCCATAAACTTAGCAATTATATAGCAGCAAATAAATTACTAGTTATGAACAGCATTAAGCAGACCCAGGCAAACACTTGCACACGTGAGTAACTTTACTTCTGCAAGAGAGTCCCTTTGACTAGGGACCTGAGCTATTAAGAGATGGAGGAGGAGGAGGAGGAGACTTGGGGCTTGTATACAAGGGGACGTTCAGGAAAATTAATCCAAACTAACTAAAGGTGTGAATTTGAAGTGGATTGGCTAGACCATATTAAATCACTGTTACTCAGAATTTAAGTGGCCTTATTTCAGTTTAGCTTCATTCACTTTGGAAAGGAATGGCCTTGATCCTGCCATTGGACTGGCTAGTACTAGGAGGTCCTGCTGGCAGATCTGATTGCAGGGCTAGGGCTAAATTGCTTTGAAAAGGCAGTTTTCGCACTTAAAAAAGCCCTTTTTAATTAGTGCCTGGTGAAACTACATGTGAACCATTGAAACAGAAATACTGATGCTACAGCAGGTTCGAGCTGCTTCCCTCTGCAATAGTCTGTGTTGTGCATTCCTAGCGTTAGGTGAGGCTATTTATAAAGTTAACTGAACTCTGTGCCTTATTTATGTCACTGAATCCTCTGTTCCTTACATTATAAATAGGACACAAAGACAGCTCTTCTACATCATCATCAAATGTGAGGATTCCTCACTTGGAAGCTATGCATGGCCTATACATCAACATACAGCATAAAGCCATGTCAATCCAAATTAAACCTGCATTCTGCAAGCTTTGCCCAAAAGGCAGACACTTAATTCATGTTCCTGGGTCCCAAAGGTCACACAGCGCTATTCAATATTGATGGGTTTGTAAATATAAGAAATTCTCAGCAACAACCACAAACTGTCCCTATGAAGCTTTTGTTCAGTTCTACTCAGAAGAGTTTATTTTAAATCATTTAAAAACATGAAAAAGGCATAGTATTTGCAATAGTATTTGCAATAGTAATTGTAATTTGGTGCCATTTCCGGAAAAGCTGGCATCTGACAAAAATCACCAGACTTTCAGCCTGTTTAAATGAGAATATTCTTCAGTCTGAAAAATTATTTATCGAGATTTTTTTTACTACCCTTGTATACTGCAATGTTATTTCCTTTCCCACACACTAGCAAAGTCCATTTTCACAACTGCTATAAAGCGGCATGTTCACAGCTAGTAAAACAACTCAATAAATAGCCTCACGAAGCTATAGCTGTCTCATATCCTTTCCTCAATAAAAACAGAGGTGAACTGCTTATTTTCAGCAGTACACTATAAGAAGACAGAAGCATTATGACTGCTCATACATTCTGACTATCATTTGCCACAAGCTATATCTGTCAGCATTAAATAAAGCTGCATTATAAATGTAAACAAAACACCCACATCTACAAAATGAGCTGTCCGCCATTGCTGTAGGCATGAATTGAACCCGCTTATTGACTCAGCTTGCTCTTTTTATTTATTCTTCTACAAAGACATGCATTTACTTTACCCTACAAGCATAGTGGGGTTAGGGGCGGTAACTTGTCTCCCGCACAAGCTGAAAAGGCAGGTTGGTGACAAATGCGGATCTTAATGAGAACACCATTGGGTGGGCAAACACTGAACTATTATTGAAACACTGATCTCCATACCACTACATCATAAATAATTTGCAGGATCAAGCAAGTGAATTTATATTTATGATTTTTTAAAAAGGTAATTCATCGCAATCAAATAATAATGCCAGTTGGAAAGGAATTACATTCAAATATGAAATGACTCAAAATGTACAGTCAGAAGAGGTGAAAGGGTGCCTGGCTGCACCGCATTGCACATCATGTTTGCTCACTCGTGAGGAGTTATACCTCTTTCTAGACCCACAGAAAAGTACCCTGGCTGTTGCATGAAATTCAGCCCTTTGCCCACGGCCAGCACAAGGTCTATGCAGCACGCCAGCCCACTTAAAGCCCCAAGCGGCATGAGTGGTACAAAACAGGGTTGCCGGCTCTCCCACATTCATCATTAATCACATACTTTTTGAGCCTATAACAGGAGCTCTCGCAATAGTGCAAAAAGTTCCCGAGTTGCCAGGATTTTGAGCATTTGGGACCAAGCGCTCAGGTCTGCGAGCAGCTGCAGGACAGAGGCCATAGCCCTAACCTTCAGGTAGAATCCATGGCTGAGCACAAAGAAGCACATGACTGGAGCAACGGAGTGATATGGAAAAGGAGATTCAGGGGAAACCACATCTGGGTATCAGGAATAATGGAGGTGCGGGGACGGCAGGGCCAATAAAATCAAATATGTGATTAAATATCTGAAGCTATTTGCACAAATAGAATTATAATTAGATAGCACTGATCTGTATAGAAATATTAGTAAACGATTTACTGTAGTTATAATAAGTTGGGTAAATATATATACACATACTCTCTAATTTATACAGAAAAGGTAGAATAATTTCAAATAGGATTATGAACACAATTACTTCATCCAAGTAGATTGTGTGGTCAGGTCAAACTCTGGCTTAAATCAGCCAGTCTGGTTTGCCTGAAATCTGACCAGTTCAAGCCTCAGTCTTCAAATCCGTGCCCATTGCCTATTCAGGTCCGGGCTCGGGACTGCAGCCCCTCGGGAGCCAGAACAGGATGTGTATACCTTCCATGTAAACCAGAAGTACACCAGCAAAAGCCAGAGCAGAGTTTCTGGAAAGCTCTGCTTGTGGTAGGGTGTTTTCTGGCAGATAGCAGGGTGGCTGATGCTCTAAAGACAATCAGACATGTAAAGATCATTGCAGCTTTACTGAAAGAAAACTGGAACATTTTGCCACATGAGGGGAGTTAAAATCAAAAGACAAACCAAAAATTTGCAAAACACGATTTGCTGTTGCTTTTTAAATCTCCTGATTTGGTGGGGCCCTGACTCAGGATTTTTGATCTCTTGAGGTTGGCTATTCTGATATCCCCTGTGCTGGTTCTGTGCACAGGGATGAATATCACCTGTAAGCAATAGCAACGTGATGCTCAGAAAGCTACCCCTGGAAGGAGGCCTGGAGTGGCTTGGTCCTCTGCGGAATTGCCTCACCCATCTCCTCAGTGGCAGATGCACAGCCTCAGTCCTGCCCCTGTACCCTGCCATACAGCAGCCTATTGCACCCGCATCGGAATGTTCGTGAGAAGAATTACAATCAACCCAGCAAGCGCCAAAACAGGCTTGTGATTTGTGACCCGCACAAACAGGGATTGAGATGGGACCACAACCACAGTTGTTTTCACTTGTAATATGAGGCAGAATTTGAACCCAGTCTCTAAAGGTATCCAGTTTCCATGAAATGCACTTTCCTTTCTTGAGGAATCCAAGCACAAAAATTCAAACAGGACAGGAGAAAGAGTAGGGAGAGCAAAGTGGTAAGTTAAACCATGAGATGAGGTTGGCACAAGTTCCTTTGTTATATGGGGGCATCCCTCATGAATGGACAGGAACAAGTGTTCCACTGCTCCACATCATCCATTCTTCCAGAGGTAGATATTAATTATTCCTGCGTTTTCCATTTTAAGATAAGCTTGTTAACAAGACATTATAGGGTTGCTCAGAGTGGCTATTCTTTGGGTTGTCTGCATCAGAGTTTATGATGTTTACAGAGAAAAGGAAAATCAGTGTAAAGAAGTAGCGGAGAGTAATTAATGTATTGTAGTGTGGAAATTCCACTTCCTACCTCCATTTAAATCAAACAAAGCTCAGCAGTGCCAGAGTAAATCAAGGGGCAGCCACAGGGGAGCGGGGCTCAGCAGAGGCATTAGAGCCAGATCCAAACCCCTTCTTCACCCAAGCTACTATTATTATTACTTGTGCAAAGCAAATATTCAGCCTCCAACCCTAAATCATTTCAATTCCTATTTCCAAGTATAATTTAATCTTTTTCAGCGACACTTGATGCTTACTTCATCACAGCATAATGACAGATTAAAAAGTTGTTGAATTAAATATTAAAGAGGACTTCAGGCAGTTCTGCATTTTTAAGGAATAACACAGATTGGAGATGAAATGAGAAGCCCGAATGCATATTTTATTCCAAAAGGAAAGAATACATATATTTTTCCTTCAGGCCACCTACTTTGTAATAAAACATAGGGCAGGTTTTTATTTAGTGGATAAAAGCATGATATAGTATTATAAGATTCATATCACTGTAAACCGGTAACATCCAGTGATGTCAAAGCTAATGACACCATATGATCGAACATGGTCTTTTGTTAAATATATATGTATATCTATACCGTATGTATTTCTATAGTCATTTACAATTTTTTTCATTAGACTACTTATGCACAATTTATTGACTCTCAGATGTGAAAGTTTATCTTGTGATGACACCGTATGCATGACATCAAAGCACAGAATGCAAAAGATAATTTAAGCTATTATTGAAGTATAAATCATTCTGAGAAAAATGATGTCAGTATATGAATAAAGAGAAAGTCATTTTAAATTGAAACTGTAGTTTAAAGTGTCTGAAAGTCCTGAAGATAAATATGGATGACAACAAGTTTTGAATTTTAAAGGGAATTTCCACATTTTGATGTAAAAAAAGATCCCAAACTATTTTATTGTAATATATTAGTGGTAGATTAATCCTCACATATGAAAGGATCAAAGAGCACATCTGTAATATTTTAAATCTACATTCCTATTCATTCCTTTCTAAGCTATATATAACAGCGTCCACAGCTGTACTCCCATGTGTCTCTGGGTCACAGATTTTGCTTTAATTCCATATTATATATTGTATAGACACACACACGAGTGATTTGCAGATTTCCTTGATTGCTGTAAATGAATACAACTGAAGTACAGACGCTCATTGTAATTCAACATAGGACAGACACTATCAGTACAGCTTGTATAAATGAGACTTGGTTTTTCTAAACACATACTGAACTAGCAAGGTGGGCTAAGAGAATCTGGTAGTGATGGGCAGCATGGAGGGTGGCAGGGAATTAAACATTTATTTACAGTTCAAACATGACTTCCATGAATTTGGGATGTTTCATATGATAATGTAGTAAACCATCCACATAACCTGGCTTGCCACACAAATCCTTGTATAAAAGTTAACTCAAAACAATAATCCAGAAATATCTACATTTATAATTTCAAACCCCTACTTGGGATATTAACTGAAGAAACCTCCCGGGTATTTTAAGCTGTCTTTGTAAATTGGATTGGGGGCTGCGAGAGCAATATTTTGTCATTTCATCCAGTAGTGAATTTACTTCTTTTTTTGCATGAGGAGTTTCACTTTTTGTGCTGCAAAGAGGCATTTTAGGCCATTCACCCCGGCTTGGAGAGGAGCAATTTTCCTATGAAATTCTGACATTTGTGCAGTGGAAATGATCAGTCTTTTTATGAACATTTTAAGGCAAATACAGAGAGGTTGGACGTTTTTGGTTTTTTTTAATTCCTCCTTTACTCTTCTGCAACTAAGAAACTGGGACATTTCACTGCTGGGAAGAAAAATACCTTCAAGCAGCCCAAAGGTTCTGCTCTTTCCGTCTTCCCCTGCCACTGGAAAAGATCCTGGGCTAACCGGCTCGCCCTCTTGCAGACACAGAGCTTAATCCATATGAGGAAAGGCACAGACTCTTCCACAGCCCACTCCCTACTCCCCCAGTCAGAGGAATGTTTAAATCCTCGGCGAGGTGGGTGGCAATGGCCGCTGTCCTCCTGCAGCCAGCCCAGCCTGGTTGTGTTCTGTGATAGACGATTCAATGTAAACACACCAGCAGTGCCAGGAAATGCAGGTCTGCCTGGGTTTTTAGCATGAGCAATCTGGAGGCCTGAGAAGAAAAACGTGCAAGTGTTTCTTCCCAAGTAGTATGTGTGCGCAGCACCTTGCACACTGACAGCACTCAGCCAATAGCTAGCAGTCACCTTTGCATGGTCTCTGGCTCTCCAGGCAAAGGGTCCAAGTGATGATCATCCAGAAGGCCTTCCAGAGCAATTCCCTCAATGGCAGCTGATAACCACAATGCTGGGTGAGGTCTCTGTGCCACAGCATTGCCTTCTGAAACCCAGGGATCCGGTAGGCCTATTTTCGGATGCCCAGAGCTGGTGCAGAGGATGATGGGGAAGATGGTTTGTCTGGAGCACCGTCAGAGGAGACCCTTAGTGTTTTTTCACACTTGGCCTGTCTAATAAATTTCTTCCTCTGACGAGCTGCCTCGTCTCTCCTACTCATTATTATTTACTTGCATTATAGTAGTGCCTGTGGGTCACGACTGGGTGCTGTGGTGCTGGCACGTACAAACAGAGCCCTAGACGGTCCATGCCCTGCAGAGCTTACAATGTGAACAGACAAGGCAGGCAGGCTGGGAGGGGAAAGGGACAGACCATACAAGCAGAGTGGAAATACCTGGACTGTTTACTGAGCTGCCACAGAGCCTAGTGCACTGCGCTGCCGTCTTACTTAGCCTTGCTTGGCATCACTATAGCTCCTCGGGAGACACTGCCTCCCCTCCACTCGCCACCATGTTCAGATCAGGATTCCCGTCTCCACTGGTCAGAGCACACAAGCCATGCAGGACTCAGGTACACAGTCTGCCCACCCCCACTGCTGCATGAGCTGCGGCCTCGTGCAGAAGCGCAGCGAACTTGGCCGGCCAGCTGGATCCCCAAACCAGTCCACTCCCCCACTGCCACAGTCACATGCCCTGCCTCCCCTTCGTCTTCCTGTCCCCCAGTGACATGTCACAAGCTTCAACCATCCACCTTTCACCCCAACACGCAGGTCCAGTGACATGAGCCCCTCCTCCAGCCCAGGGACTGGGGAGACATGTCCTATTTCCAGCTCTACCCTGGAGTGTGGGGGAGGGGACACAAGTCCATGCCTCAGTTTCCCCACTGGGGATAATAATGATGGGTGTGGTGAGGCTAAGTCAATTCCCCATGCTCGTGGGTGCTGGGGTGCACCTGCAGTGAGGGTGCTTCTGTTCCCCAGCACGCTCTCTGCTGCAGCTGGGCCAGGCAGCTGGAATTTCATGGCTCCAATAAGGGCAGGGTCTCTTTAAACGTTCTGGCTGGTGCCTGCTCTGTGATTAGTGGGATATTATTTTTATTATTATTAATACCAAAGGGATCGTCGCTGTCGTTTCTGTCGGTGCAAACACTCTGCCTGTAACTCAGTGAGTCACACAGAGGAAGCAGACAAGAGAAATGCCATTGTTCCCTCACTTGAATCTAAGGGCTCCTCTTGCCTCCATGTAAATGAACTTAATGCTCTTCATTCAGGCTCACTTGGAGGGTTCTCATTTACTGCCTCTCTCTCTGTGACAGCATTTTCTCACCAGCCCTGACTGCATAATTAATGCAAATGCAGCCTTAGTGTCATGAGCTGGGCTCTTTTGGTTTACTTTGGTACGACACTTACAGAGGAATATTAACTAGAGAAAGCAGCATCACAACAGGGGTGGAAAATCAGGCTGTCAGGGACTCATTCCAAATGCCACTGAAAGGAGAGCGCCTTCAAGATGGTTTCATCAAGGTGATTGAGAACAAAAACTACTGAGGAAAATTCAAGCTTACATTTATGAGCTTCTCCACATACATTATTTATATCACCAGAACCTATAGGAACACTATTTCCAAGTACATATTCATGCAAATCTATGATTTGGAAAATGGTTAAGAACCCCGAGTTAGATGTACACACACACACACAAATCAATCTAAGACTGATTACGGATAATCAAAGGTATTGCTCAGGAAGACGGGCTGGAAATGCTTTTGTGTGTGTGTGTTTACAGAAAGTTCACTGCCATTAGGATTTATTCTAGCGCAGCTCCAGAACACACACACTTCTCACAAGGGTCAGTGAGCTGCATACACAACACAGCCTTTCGGGGGAATAAAACTGCATTTTAACCCTACACCTTCCAATCAAACTTGGCTTCATTTTTCCCCGTGTAAAGCTGAAAGCAGGTCTGCACTAAGATACATCAGAATTAAAACAGGATTCAGCTCAGTTATCTTCACTTTGTACTGAATATTGCAATGATAACATGTCATTTTTCCAGAACAGTCACACTGGAAATGTTTACTCGGATTATTTTAGAGCCAGACAGTTCTCTGCCTTGCATTTCCTGGTCTCTAGTAGAAGTAGGTTTTCAAACAGTTCTGCTATGCTCTTTGTTATTTAGTTCTGTACAATGGCACTGATGCATATGGCTTTTTGCATAGGTCTTTATATATTTGGTGCAGGATTTTCAAAGCACTCACCACTGGTGTCCCTCAGGAGTTTTACTTTTAGGCTACTGTGGAGTTCTTTTATGATTCCCAGACATTATCAGTGCTTCCAGATCCCAAAATCATGAGATTACCCTAACATTCATGAACGTTTTAACAATGATAAGTAAGCATTCTTTTTATTTGCTTTCTCATGTTTCCAAGCTTTTCTCCACAACCATGATGGCTAGAAAAAATCTGACTCTTATTTGAAATAAAAACTGAGACTCTGAGGTAACTACATGACTCCAGCACCTGTGGCTTTAAGCAAAACAACATCAGACATGGTGAGATTGGTGATGAAATCCCAATAATTGCTCTATTGTTAGTTTACCAGTAAAACTGGGGGGAAATGGGACTGTCTGAAAAAAAGTTTTGCCTGATGCAGGTATTCTTGGGCTAAGGAAAGGGTGGTGTGGAATTCAGTGTGGTATCCAGGGTCCAAGTGACAGCTCTCTGGGCCCACCCAAATGAGAACCTTGGGAACAAATATGGCCCTAATCCCACTGAATAATCAACCTGGATGGCAATGGGTCACCGTGGGGGTGGCTCACTACAATCAAACCCTCTTAGAATGTAAGGCCCCAGCCTCAAGGAAGTGGCCTCCTCTCACAAGGAGTCACAAATGGGCCAAGGAAATAGCAGGATGGGGCAAAAGGAACAACATCTCGAGCTGCAGCAGCGCTAGACTGGCCACTGAACATTGGGGAGAGGAGTGTGCTCTGCGAATGCTCGGCTTTCAAAGAGAACCGTCACCTGATCTTCCCCACCTGCTACCCCCAAAGTACAGAACTCGGCTGTCACAGTCGGACGAAGATAATTCAATACGAAGCCCAAGTGCAGCATTTCCCATTTCTTATTACAATCCTTCAATGTCAAACGTACTTGGCACCAGTGCGTAGAGTGGGATGCTGAGAGCCAGCGAACCAAACTGTAA
Source organism: Emydura macquarii macquarii (assembly GCF_026122565.2). Taxonomy (NCBI): domain Eukaryota; kingdom Metazoa; phylum Chordata; order Testudines; family Chelidae; genus Emydura; species Emydura macquarii. The sequence goes on from NW_027130828.1 coordinate 1,605,902, forward strand.
ACTCTGCACGTGATGGAAACTACATCAAGCCACGGGGTGCGGCTGCACCCTCAGCACTCCTAGTTCCTGCACCTATGCTTGACGTGCCTCACATTTCAACCTTTGAAATGATTTACAGTCTCAACAAATAACAGAGTCTGGTGGGAGCATTTGAGGCTGCTGGTCTTCTACCACTAGAGCCATGCCACCAAGCGCTGGAGTTTGTTCCTGCCGAATCAGCTCCTATGCAGAACAGTGACTTGATTCTGCAAGCATGTGAGGAATTCTTCCCTTCCAAGGGGTCAGATGCAGGCCACAGGATAGCCTTACAGACCCCTGGCTGCTCAGTGAGACTACACCAACTGCATGTCTTTACTTGTTTAACTGAATATACAATAACTGAAAACAATCCCTCTATCCCTTTTACTGTACTATACAACTGAACAGATCAAAATGAACATGCCAATCAAGTGGTTTGCTTTAGACAGGAAACAGCCCCACTAACCATGATTACAAATTAAAGGTATTTATTATATTTAAGTCATTTTTAATCCCTTACAAATGAATAACCCTTCTACCAACATTAAATCATAGCCTTCCTCAGAAGTAACATTTCCTAGCTGTGGAACTGTACCTATCCCTCCTGTAGTCAGTAGAGTGATCCTTTCATTCATGTTAGTGGAGGCTGAGTGCTCCACGCCGTGACTCAGTAGCATTCTTATGGACCTATGCCTTGTGTCTTTCCAGGGAACTGGCTAGCTCCTGTGTCTCCTCCATGAACAACGACTCTTTCTTTTGTGTAACCAGCCTGGAGATGGTGATTTATTTAGATTCAGTCTCAGAATCCTCCTCTCACCAAAGACCTGGATTTGAATTCTGCAGTCAGGAAATCTTCCCTCCTGTAAACACCCGACATGTTAGTGTGAATCCTCTGCTCTGAGGGCAGGACGTTTCTCTTGGTTTATTTATATTTGGGAGCCGAGATAAAACCGTAGAACACAAGTCTCAAAAAGGCAAGTTCAGACAACTTTAAACATCAATCCCCATCTCCATTTTGGCACAGCACTAACAGGGCATCAATATTGTCGTCTGGAACTGGGGATCAGCACACAAATGTGCTATAAAGGGGAAAATCCCTCATAATACTAGTGAGAAACATGCAGCACATTGATTTTGCTCTTGATGGTCTGCTATTAAAGTAGCGAACATGCTGACCTTGTATAGAAAGACAGAATAGTGTGTGTGCAACATAATGCTGAAAACCAGCTTTAAAATGACTGTTTAAAACTGTGTACTACAAACCTTAAAATACAGACAAGCATTCCATAGTTTATTTTAAATTGGCAACCGCAATTTAACAAGCTATTCTAACAAATGATTAGCATAGCATGTGCTTTTCTTTAGCCATCAATTATGACACAGGGTAATGCAGGGCACAACTTAAGTGTCAAATTACAATATGCCATACAAAACCACTTTACAACACAGTTTTCTGTTTGCTTAGCAATTACTACAGTGCACACTGCTTTTCCTGAAAAGCCTTGGTCGGAACACTTCCTGAGAATCATTCTAGCAGGCTTCTTTCTATATTAGAAAATGTGGGAAATTGTTTCTATAATTTTTTTAAATTTTCAACTAAGACAATATGTGCCAGATATTTTTGCTGTATCAATTACAAATAAATATCCACCTGGAAGTTTACTAAAGGTCCAATTGTAGTGGTTTTTGTAATATTTACAAAACAGTATGTATTTTTACAAAATATAAAATATTATTAAAAGAAATCTTGACTAATTCCATAGGACAAAATTGGCAAATTTTACTTCATTGTTATCCCTAATAATAATTCAATTACAGTTTAAAAGATTTGTTCTAACAGTTTTTATCAGCTGCAAATATTAGAGGATCCTATGCAGATATTAATGTCCGTAAAACAAACCAACACCAAGATGTGTGACTAATTTAGGATGATTTAAATTCTAATCTTCACATAAATCAGTCACACTTAAAAATGCCTGTCCTATTGATGGGGAAAATAAATAAGAATTTTATATATTTTAAATACAGAATGTTTATATAATTCTGGTTACATGAACAGATACTGCACTCCATCTGCAAAGGGAGTTTTTAGCTATTTCTTCTGTTCTGCTGTCCTTTCTTCTGCATTTGCCTAAAGGCTCTCAGTAAATTACACTCCAAGTAAATGACTGTAATTTACCCGTTGAATTCCCTTGTTCAGGAAAAGCACACACAACACATTCCAGCATTTCCACAGCTCAAATTTACTATTCTGGATGTCAAGAACAATCCATGGGCAGTAATTTGAAACTGTTTGAACCTTCAAATAAGGGAAATTAGAAATGTTTTGAGAGCTAAGATTTTCAGTGAGGAGATAAAACCTGATAAAAATCTGTAACAGTTCAATTCCTTCTTCTTTATATTTATAAACAGGACATTAAAGGTACTGTTAAGCTATTGGCTACAATGCAGTGCTCCCAAAATGACATTGGAGGGGATATTAATCACTGAGGTGAAAACATTTTTGAATTGGGTAAATATGTTTTAAAAAAAGATGCAATACTAAAAACAAATGTAGGTGACCTCACAAGAAAGCAGTGGACTAAAACATTATGGTAAAATCAGTGGCAAGAGTCCCACTGACATCAATGGGGTCAGAATCTCACCCAAAGAGTCCATTCAAACATGAAATTCAGCTGGTCGGTTATTTTTCAAATTATCCACAAACCATAGCTAAAATTCTAGAGATGAGCAAATCACATACCTAAAATATTATCTAAACCACGGATTTAATCAAGTGATTAAAATCAAAGATGCACACACCTTTATGGTAAATTCTCACACAGGATAGTTCCCAATATTCTACAGCCTCAATTTAAAAGAAGCTTTATAATAACTAATAAAAATACTGTTACCATGATCAAAAACCCTACAGTTAAGCACACTCAGTAACCAAAACAGCCTATTTCACCCTGTCTAAAGGCAGGTTTTCATATGGTAAAACTGTTATAAATCTTCATTATCCTAAATAAAATTATAGCACTTTAAACATTTCCAGGGAGAACATTCTCTCTTCTAAACAACTACCTTAGCGAGTAATAGGGAGCAATATGGTTGCACTTGTGTCACAGTTGGAAGTCTTTTTAAACTGTCGCCCTGCTAGCAAACCAATTCTACATATTAAAATGAATGGATTGCTTATTGGGGGGGAGGGGTGAGGAGGAATCATTTATAAAATCAGGACCATTATTAAGATACTGTGACTTATTTCCACTCCAAAATGCAAGCGAAGCAGATAAATGAAACAACTTATGTACATCCAAATGTCTTTTCTCAATGTCACGATTCTCTTTCAAATGAGTCATCCATGCATACAAGTAAATTTAAAATTGATCTAGATCCTACATCCAAGAAGCTGAAGTTTTACACATTTTCATATTACAAACAACTGAAGACCTCACAAACACATGGCTCAGGGGTTTTACTTCTAAAATACAGAAGATCGTACTCAGGTATTCCCTGTTAGATATGAGCACAGTGCAGATACCCAAAGGCACCGTGGCAGTATTTAGGCCATCGAGCTGTAAATGTAACCTAACAGATCACTGTACACTTGGAGTGTGTGACAGGCAGACCTTCTTGGCTGTCATCTTAGTCTGAAATCAGGCTCAGGGTCTGGCCTTGTCACCTGTTTATTCGGGATCTTTAACAGATTCATTGTTTGGATGAAATCTAATAAAAGAATCAGTGAACGCAGCAGGTTTGGGAGAGTGCCCCACCCTCATAGTCACTGAGTAAATGATCGGAACCCTATAATTTGATGAGAACATGTGGGCATCTTTCCATAAACTCACACATTCCTGATTGCTTTCTGAGGGTTTCATTGATACTGATGTGCACTGCCTCTGTGCCACATGCTTCTGCCCTAATTGTTGCTGGTTCCAACATGCACCACTTGGAAACCTACACAATTCCTGGAACATGTTTAATCAAGGGGTTTAAAAACTTTACATATTAAGGATGGAGAAGGTTCCTATTCTTGAACTAGCAAAACAACCTCACTATAGGTTGTCCAAAACCACTGTTGTCTAGTACATACTTGCTTTCCAAATACAATGGAGCTGCTTAGCCAGTAGAGTATGGGGGACATCCCTGCATCAAATAAAGTTTGATATACAAGATTTCCCAGCATGAGGTTTGTCTCTGTCTGCAGATCCTTGCTTACTAGCATCTCCTTTTTAATTCCAGTAGTTTTCTGTGCTCAAACCAGGCTCTGGTTGTTCCTTCAAACACGTTACACCTTCCACTATAAGCATCTTAACAGAAAAGGCAAGACAGCAAACAATAAAGTAATTAACTCCTCAACCAAGAAACGATCTATTCTGCTGTTTTTGATTGAAAATTTCTCCATTAATTTCCCGTCATTCACATTATCTATTCTCCTAATTGCAAACCCGGATGAATTGTTTCTCCAAGTTGTACCATGGCTGATGCCAGTAGAACCTATGCACACATAAAAGCTTCAGTTTCTAATGTCGCTGTTATCAAGCCAAAACCAATTACACCCATTTGAATTATGGCAACCAATAAATTTAGATAATCACCATATGCAACATAACGTTTTGGCACTTGATCTAAAAACTCTTGTAGACAACTCTGGATTGCTGCTAATGCGGAGTGCTCTTGTCCTACCGAAGGCTGCCAATAGAATGCCAACTCTGCTGAATACTGCTCATCCTAGTAATGTTGTCAGCGAATGGCACATTCTCACAGCCCCCAATCCTCTCTTCCCAGGCATGGTCTTCTCCAGCTGCAGCTTAATTTCCTGTGACTTGCCTAATTACTGTAATTAAGGATTAATTGCCATTAATTATTCACACATAAGCTCATCGCAAATCATGGGGTAAATGTCTTATGAAAGCTGCCATACAAGCCATGTATAAACACTCTGGGATGCTCCAGGCAGGAGAATCTATCACTCAGCCCTGAAGCAAATCTCTGTGCTTCTCTTACAAAAACAGCGATAACTCTTGGAAACTCGACAGTCTTTGCAGGTAAGCATTAGGTTACAAAGCATGTTTTCCTGTGGAAGCCACAACGGTTTTATTAGTACTATAAATGCTGTTTTATCTTTCCAACTGCTATTTTTATGCTTCCATTTTTATTCTACAGTGTTCAGTTTAGGACCAGCATTTGCTCAGAGAAGGGCTGTTTGCAGTCGCTACTCCCCAACCCCCCGTTCCATAGCGTCAAGTTGTTCCACGCGGTTAATAACACAAGACCGTGTGACTGGGATCCGCATGCTAATAATGAAACATCAGCTCTGAGATCAGCTGCAAAACTGGGATGAAAATCACTTGGATTTTCCAGATTCCCAGCCTACGAAGCCAGAGTTGGACTCGCCCCAGAGCCATACTCACCAGGTAGAGCCTCCTGGTGTATGTGTCTGAGAGATAAAATGCTGAAAGTGACAGGGCCCAATTCAGCAGCTCTGAGCAAATGACCCCATTGTTACATTAGCGGGCTTGGTCTTTGCAGGGCTGCATTTTAACCCCCTTCGCCTTACTGTTCTGGTTCCAAATCTACTGTATTTGGAGCAGCATTTATCTGTTAGTGTGACCCTGCAACTCGAGGAGCACTGACCCCGCAGACCACCTCCCCAGCTCTGCATACAGTAGTGGGATAAGTGAGCTAAGCAATCACCCCTTCTGCAGTAACTGGGTTACTACGGTCAGTACACCCTAGTTACTCCATACCAGGCGTAAAGCTGTAAGAATTCAATTTAACAACAGAATAAACTGCTGTAGTGCGCTTTGCAAGGGCTCGAGGAGATACTATATCAACACTATGCATTACCACTGAACAGTGCCCCAGGAAATTTAAGTATAAGCAGGCAGAATGTTGTTCTAATTGTTATGTTAGTAACTTCTGCAGCAAATTAATGCATGAAACATTTTCATTTCGGTACATAAGTTTGTATGTGTCTGAGTTAAACATTTATGTTAATGGACCTTCTGGCAGATCTGTAATGTTTCAAATACTCTTGTAGAACAGCTTCTTTCTAAATACATCATTTAGCAGCTCTTTCCCTATTTTCTACCTGATCTGGGGGCATGTAGAAAGGGAAACTACTTCACAGCTTTACAAACCTACTGCTTGAATAAGTACAAAACTAAGCTCTGTTCAGGCAAGGTACCAATTAAGTCTGCATTGCCACTAGCAATGTAAATTGTTTATAGAAAAAAGATACGCTAGCACCCAGCATATGTTCAGCTCCTAACACTACATAACCAAATTGTACACCATGCCGTGTGCGCCCACTGACTCCTCACCCACAGCACCAGCCCAAGCTGCACCCTAACAAGCCATACCACTGGCCCGGGGCAGGCAGCAGAGACTGCTGTGTGCACAGAACACAAGCCTGGCCCTGGTGCTGGGCTGTCCTCCACGAGGGCCACGCTGGGCTCTCCCCACAGCCAGCCCTCAGTCTTACTGGTCAGCTCCTTGGGCGCAATGCCAGCTGGAACCAGATACCCCAACTCCACCCTGTGGATCTGGCTACAGGACACAGCCAGGGAGCCGGGCAGGCGGCTGTGAGGATCCTGCCCTCTCCTGGAGGCGAGGGGAGCCCTGGGTGCTCCCCTCCCCAACCACATTGAGGGGGGGCATCAGGGGAGGGGAGGTGCTTACCCACTACATGCCAATGTTAGACGAACACCGGGCCAGGGGCCCCAGCTCCAGCCCCTCCGCCAAGCCGGGGCTCAGCCAGCTGGTGCGAACCACACCACACCGCGCCAGGGGCAGGCAAGGGTCGCTGGCACCTGGAGCTGCTCACACACCCCTGGTCCCAGCCCACACCCACTTCACGTCAGTGTCAGCTGCCCTGCCTGCCCTGCCCTGCCCAGGCATGCTGAAACCAGCAAGCCGGGTGGGTCACGGAGCCAGGCCACTCCACAGCAGCACACACCCGCAGGGCTGGGAAAGCCCTGGTTGTCCCTAGGGACCCTTTGCCCCAGGCTAGCAGTGTCCACTCCTGGGGCACCCCGCTGGGTACCATGCACACCCCATCCCGCTGCCCCCAGAGGACACGCCACTGGCCACCAACCAGGCAGCCACAGCCTCCCCGGGGCCTTGGGCTCGCTGGGCTCTCAGCTGTGGGCAGCCCGGGGTCAAAGCAGGCAAGGCCACTGGCTCTGGCTGGCACACGCTCACCCCTGGCCTGCAGGGACCCCACTGGCCCTGCCCCGCAGAGCGCGCTGTCCGTCGCAGGGCTGGGGAGCCCCGGCCTGGGAGCAAGGGCTGGCCCGGCAGCTGCTGGGGAGGAGGGGAGCACAGCCCCAGGAGAGGGGCCAAAGGAAAAAAGGCTTTGCTTGCCTCTTCCTTGGGCAGGATGGTGCGCCCCAGCCGGCCCCGGAGCAGCCAGCAGTGCAGGTGCCACCAGGCAATTAATGCTGCCTAAAAGTCACTGGGATGAGACGGGGGTTTGAAGTCACAGGAGCCACAGCTGACAGGTTTTAGGGAACAGTTTATGGGGAAAGTTCATTGCTGAAGACCAAATGCTCCGTTCAAGCTGCGTTGTGATAGTGGGACACCCAGCATGTTGTGTTTGCCAAGCACTTGCAGGCCCAGTAAGAAGGGGTTTGGAAACTAGAGGCAGGAATTATTGTATGAATTGACTCTGCTGAGTCAGTCTCTCCTAAGGCACCTCACTGTGAACAGGCACATGGGTGATGGTGCTGCCTGGACCTTAGAAAGGTTGGTTGTACAATTCTGAATGAATCAAACCCCTGTGGGAGGGAAACTTAACATAGGGGGTGGGCATTGAACAGCTACAAAATGGAAGGAAGTTAGACGTGGAAACTAAGATGAAACCTTCACTTCCAGCTAATATCACCTACCTTAGTGAAAGCAATGCCTTTGAAAAATGTAATTTCTCTGAGAGCAACGCTATTATTTCTGAAATATGTGACTAAATATTACACAGTAAAAGCATTTTCCCTCTTGAATTAATTACATTTGACGTTTTCCCCCTCTTCTGGCTTTCTGACCAGAGAGAGGCCCCCTTCTCCTGAGCAGATATGAAATTTAGCAAGCCTCATTTATCCTGAAATTTATCATTCAACACATGCTTTTGCTAACACTTTTCTGCTAGCATGGGGACAGCCACAATGCTCAAAGATGGGATGTTGAAATCAAAACTCAGGTTTTTTTTAAATTGCTCTTCTCAGCAGAATGCTCCACATGGCTCCGAAAATCAGTTTAAACTTTGCTGGAAACTTTTATAATAAACATTCCTGCAACTAATTTGATGATTTTAAATGAAAGCACCCAAGCTAATCTATACAAATTAACAGATGTCCTTCTGAAACAGTTAGAAACAAAGAAATGCAGATGCGAACATCATCAGCATCCAAATGAGCTTATTGTGGGACCCTTTAAAGCACATCTGAGCGTGGCTCCAGCCTGTAGCCTACCTTTCAACTTGCAAATGACAGTGTCACCAAACACTGTCCTTCCATCAATCAAGCTGGGTCATGAATATACAAAAGGCAGCAGAGAAGCTGGCTACCTCCTGCAGTTCAACGTGGCCTAATTATCTTCGAGGCCTTTCTTTTTGTTACAGTCTGAAGGGTGTACACCCAGTCAGCTGCCGGGCAGCCCGAGGCCTAATCAAGGGAGGTTAGGCGTACTGACCCTCCTGTGGACAACGAATGCAAGTTAAATGTGAGCACCAAATGTCATCTTTCTTATTCATCATTATAAAAGTTCCCTCCCCTTTCAAAATACCAATCTGCTGCCATTTTCAGACACACCCCCTCCAAGCTGTCATTTCACTGTGCTCACTGCCAGCAGAATGAATTGAGCATGTGCTGCTATTCTCAGATGCAAAAAAGAAGAGAGTTTGCTGTCTGCCTTAATCTAACTAGTTCTTGGTGCAGAGTTGCTTCCTGGGAATCAGGCATTGAGTATTTGGGCTTGCAATTCCTGAAAGAGAGGATTTGCCTGTGTGCTGTTTGTGACCACCTCTGCACCAGGACCTCATACAATGTAAATAAACAAGTTACACTAAGAAATACCCAGATGCCACGTCACTGATTTTTTCTCCATCAAGATCAAGATCTGCTATCAGTTGGCATATGGGCAACAGAAGAAATAACAATCAGAGGCATTTCTAGGTCCCACAGCACATTAGCAATGACAAAATAAATACATGTGGAGTTTTAAAAGTGCTATAATAACTTACACTTTACAGTGACTTTCATCCTGAAGTGCTTTACGGGTAGCATATCTACATATGAATCTGAGAGAGAGCAAGTGTGATCCCTCACCCAGCACTGAAATGCAGCCACACAGCAACTTCTCTACATCAGCAACCCTGCGAGAGAGGTTCGATCTCCTTTAATTCAGAGAAAGTGAAGACTAACTTCTCCCAGACTATGGGATCATTTAAGAGGTGCAGAATGTAATTCCCCAACGTGGAATTGGGCCAGGACACTTGTGCTAACCGCTGACTGCTGTGAACTTAACACGTCTGAGAGGTCAGGGCATCAATTTTAGGCCACAGTGTGAGGATAATTGCACATGGATGTGAGTTGGTCTTGTGAAAAGGAAGCAAGAAAGGGCACCTCTCAATTCAGGGGCTGCATATGCAGAGAGGCCTCAGGTCATGACACAGAAAGGCAACAATTTCTGTCTATATGGCCCACCTGTGCCTGCTGGTGGAACAGTGTGTTCCATTGTGGGCCCTTGTCACCAGATAGAAATTGACAAAATGGGGGGAAATTCAGAAAGAGCAACGAATGATTAGGGGTTGGTGGACTCGCAAGGAAAATGTACCAAGAGATCTAGCCTGCAGAGGTAGTAACAGAGCAAGCATGAGATGTGATGATGAGAACATCTCTCTGGTCCTTGAGAACTGTCCTGAACTGGTATGGAGATGAACTAAGAGATCTCTTCCATCTGTGACTTCCACAACCATGCTAAATCTAGCACTAAGAGTGCACCATCTTGTGAATGGCCTACACTACTTCCAGCAACACCCAGTCTTTTTCTGAAGGGTCCTCCATAGAAATGCTGGCCAGGCCATGCTGTTTAGCTTGTGAATTCTGCTGACATCACAGCATGAGGCAACTGGCTCGCAGAAAATCAGACACACATGGGCATGCCCATGCATACGCTACTGTTTTTCTTGGATAATTGGACAAATATTTGTTAGCACGTAAAGTCTTGTGCAGCTTCCTGGGAAAGACGCATTTGTGAAAATAAACCTCAGCTCTGTCGTGCCCATGAAATGTGCCCAAACATTCACCAATACTCAGACACCAGAGGAGAGAAACTCTTCCCACAGGTGTCCAGCGAGATGAACGGCCCACGTTAATGTGGGCACATTGCCGCATTGCCCTCCCCCCAAGGCAGTGCAAAGAAGAGCACGCCCAGTCCTGTGCATCTGCAAACTGAACTGCATGTATTCACCTCCACCTGACACCTCCGCTCTGGACTCCCTGTCCCTGAGGGATGTTCAACAACAAAGACATTCCAGCAGCTTCCAAGGGGCTTCGCCTTCCCTGGATTTACAGAAGGTCCATGGTCAATTGTATCCTTTATCCTGATTGTAGCCACAGTGGCCTGAGCTCCCATCCCGCCTTACATGCCAGGCTTGGAGGGAAAGGCCAGTGGCTCTGGCTTGCAAGAGGACAGCAGCGAGGAGGGTGAAGGTCCTTGGATGAGCTTCCTGGCAGGGAAGAGTTGAGACTGCTCCCTGCTGAGCAGTGAAGTGCTGTACAGCAATGGGGCTCAGGGGCTGTGATTTAGCTCAACACCTGTCTTGGGGAGGGGAGAATGTTTCCCCAGGCCTTGCTGAGTAAGGAAAGGCCCTTCTCTTGCCTTCTCCAGAAGAAGGGAGAACCAGATCTGCGCCTCCTGACCCTGCCAGGAGGACACCCTTCTGTTTATTCCCTACCCACCAGAAAGAATGGGCACTGTTTCTATGGACCCTCGGGGAGGGAATTGGATATCATATTGGCCTGCCAAGAAAAAGCTGCGAAGATCTGTTCCTTGCCCTACAGGGATCAGAGACTGGTTTATTTTTAAGATACTTTCTGATGGTTCTTCACCCCCAGGAGGGTCAGCAACCCCCCACTGCAGTGGCCTTGGCAGTGTCTCGGGCAATGCCTTCACAGAACTGTTCCCAACCTGCTAAAACAGATCCAGCTCCCAACCTTTCATGAGGCTCTCTGGGGAAGAGGCAGGAAGACAAAAGCCCTTCAGCAGGCTGTGCTCGGGGGCAGCTAGCAGGGTCTGACGCACGTAGCTCCTCAGAGACATGGCTGGCCCCAGCTCGCCCCAGGTTCTCAAACCAGTGATCTGACCTCATCCCTTCCCTCCTTGGAAGGGAGGTTGAAGATTTTCAAATTCTCACCTATGGAATGGCCTCAGCCCCTGCCCCGTGACCAGGAAAGGAAACACGCCGAGGTGCTGAATCCCCCATGCCAGTTGGCACCAGGCGTGCCACAGCCAGCACCTCCAGCACCCAGCCACGGGGTACAAGCCGACTCGCTGTGAAGAGTGCTAAAAGCTGGTGCAGACAGCTGCATGCCCATTTGCAGGACACGAGGTTTTATTGGTCCTATCCTGTAAAATTCAGGAACTATGCCATGCATTCTTGGGCCCCATCTACTGGCACCTTATCTAACTGCTTATTTACATCTATGCAGACATGTATAAAGGGCATGTATAGCCATGCTGGGATTGAACTCCCACAGACAGACTGCAGCTAGGAATTCAGATTCATCTTGGATCAGTTCTTTAAGATTCCATTCGCATGAGTCCAGTTCATCCTCTCCATAGATATAGGACCCCTCAGCATCTCCCATGGTTGCCCCCAAACTGATGGGTAACTGTGTCATCTCTGACAAGTATCATTGGTGAAGGCTACATTTAAAAAACCCCTGCGCTGTCCATTATGGATCTGAAGCCTCATCGTTCAACCAGGGTGCAGGTTCAGAGGATGCAGGGTGCAGAGGATCCTCCAAGGCTGATGCTAGCTTGCTACTTTTGGACCCTGCATGTGTGGTCTGTGTCCTGGAGAACTGCCCAGCTCCACCATCAGAACCATTTCCTCTCCTTGGGCTTGAGCAGAGGCGGTTGGGATCAAGAGTCTCTCTTCTCCATGTCTGAGCTCATGAAGGGGATTTGTGAGCCAGGCAAAAGATCCTGCCGCAGCTTTTAGCCCTTACAGGGGCAGCCCCCCTGTATTGAGTGTGGTGGGAGACATAAACGTGGAACAAAGGCTCCCCTCCCTCCCAGCCGTTCTCTTTCTGTCCCTGACCCAAACAAAGGGATGGGCTGCCTGAGGCTCTGGCCCCAGACATAAAGAGGCCAGAGGGAAGGGTGGCACTTGACAAGGTGAGAGATAGCTGGAGGCTGGACTGGGGATGGAGGATTTTAGATCTGGCAAAGGAAAGGCAGCCAGGACTTAATGCCGCCCTGTCTGTGGAGGGGAGGGGAGAAGCACGCCGGATGTTGAGCCAAGGTGCTGAGCCTAGGAGACAGAAAGGCCAGTGCACTATCGACAGCGAAGAGGGAGGGAGAATGCAGTTTGAGGGGAAAGCTGAGGAGCCTCTTTGTGACACACAAGAGGGAGAGGCTAGAGCCATCTGCACAGAGATGCAGGAGCGTTTGCCCTTTCCTTATTCGTTACCACTGCCATGCGCCTCCTACTCTGACTAAAAATGGCCACCAGCGGGGTTCATGACAGTCTGCACAGACAACTGCAATGGTGTCTTTTGATATCACACATCACACCTGTGGGTAAGAACCCTGAAAGCCAGACATTCTGCAATTCCACTGAACCCAGTTACCTCCTACTCTCCTTGTCCTGAGCTGCTGTGCTGTGTTCCTGTAGCGGCTTATGTCAGGGAGTGGGTGAACTTATGCCAGTCTATAAAGGGTGTAACGTGGTTTGGGAGCTTTTCAATTGACAGGCACTATACAAATGTAAAATATGTCAGGGCCAGCAACTTCCCAAACAACTACAGAAAATGAGCCACATTCATCAAGAAACACAAAGCAGGAAAAGAAACAATCAATTCCCTCTTTTAGAAGGTCCATCGTTTTATAAATTCTAGTAAAGCTGGAATTAAGATGTGAGAATTTTAATGCTTCCAGGTATTTACTGCTGATGAAGAGTGTGTCACCTGATGGGAAAGGGCTGAGATGTTGGCTAGATATAATGCCAGTCCGAATGCAGATTGCCTTACTCCTTCACCCTAACTGCAGGCTCATCGCCATGCATGCTTGTTCTGACCTGACTTTGCACTCAGAACTCAGATAGAACTCTAACAGACACCATGGGTTTGGCCTGAATCATGAGCTGTGTGTATGCATGTGCGCGCGTGTGTATGTGTGTAAAAAATGCACAAACACACACATACTGAGATTGGACCTTGAGTAGGGAAATGAAGTGTGGATCGTGATGCTCATGTTTAGGATCAAGTTTCTCTTTTGTGTAACAACAATGAGAATTTATACAAATCTTCATTTAAAGCAATTCATAGATCAGAAGTGAGTTACTGATTAATCTAGGAAATGACCTTTAAGAAGGAAATAGAGTATACAGAATCCTTCATAGAAAATGAAAGTTAAAATAAAATCCGTATCTTCCATTTCTTTTCCCTTTCAAAGGTTGGTATCTGATTTTGCAAAGTGTATATTTACATTTTTCTAAAAAGAAGAGCTCTTTGGAACTACAGCTTAGATCATTCACATTTGCAATGTGTGCACTTATGATAAATAATAAATATGTAGCTGATAAATGGAAGTGTGCAATTGGAGGACATATTTTTTATTGAATGGCTGACTAAATACTCATCATAGCTTGATGCTTCTCCTGCCCTGGGGCTGCAATAATTTATTGCAGTAATTTATGCACACCCCCTTTGCAAAGGGAGAGATTTATATATTAGACATGGGACAGCCCCTTCTCCAGCAGGCTCCTCCCCTTCTGGACTAATGTCGGGTTGGGGTTATACACCCATACCTCTTGTGTGTATAGTTAAGAATTGCCAAGCAAGGTCACAGAGAGAAGAGTTCTGATGACCCACAAACACAAGCATGCTGTGGCAAGAAAAGCGTGGGGGTGGAGGTGCATGGAGACGGGCAGAAGAGGTCAGATTAAAATTAACTCTCTACCTTGCATTATTGTTATGGTGTTTGGTGCCTTAAAACAAGGTGTGGTGTGAGGGAAAATCCTAGACAGAGTCCTGCCACCCGTTGGCTCTGCCAATTCCTCTGCCCCTCACGGCCATGGCTTCCACCTCCACCTTGGCTTTCAGTCCTGGCTTGCATTCCATTTGTGTCCAGCAGGCTTTGTGGGAGCACATTTGTCAATCACTGCTCAAACGGTCGCATGCAAAGCCTGCTGGGGCATAATTGGAAGAGAAGCTGTCTGCCTGAGTGGGGAAATGCTGGCTGGGGAAGGAGCTCAGGTAGGGAAGATAAGCTGCTTTAAAAAATGCTACAGAATCCGCATGGTGGTGCCATACCATGGAAAATATAGCTTGTTTTACACACACACACTTACTGTGCATGTGTGTACTCACACTTTTTAATCTATATTTTAGAATTGTCATTAATTTTCTCTATGGAACTCCAGCACACTGCCTGTGTCACATAGACAATAGATCATAAATATCTATCCATGGGCCTGATCCTACATTCTTTGCACACTCACTACAGTTTGGGGTGTGGAATCAGTTGATTCTTATATAAACCCACGTATTCTTTAAGCCCAAAACCAAGAACAGGATTTTTTTCATGTGCCTTTAGATCTGCTGTGATTTAAATCCAGCTCTAAAAAGGAAAGCTCAGCCATGTCCCATAACATGTCTGACATTATCAGGCTGTTTTCTCTAGATCCACTCTCAGCTACAAATCTGAAACTGGCTTTAAATAAATAAGTAAGATAAAAAGGGTTTTAAAACAAGGGCTCAGCTTTCATGTAGTCAGATAGAGGAGACAAATAGAGTTGTGTACACTGACTAAAACTTTATTTAAAAAATCTATTGAGAGCAAATGGATCCCAAAGTACAGCATTTCCAACCTGCCAGGGGATTAATTAGGACTGGAATTTACAGAAGTAAATTCTTAGCAATATTCTGCTTTGATAATTTAGAGGCAGCCATGATAACCTCTATCTGTACATGACAGTCATATGAAATAATAAACCTTGCTAGCTATAAACATTACCAAATTCTGACACTATTGATTTATTATGTCTAAGGGTGACATCAAACCGAACAACTGACAGAAACAATGTTACATCTTTAAGAGCAGTTTGTCAACGATTAATTCTGCCAAACAGGGTTTGGTTTTATGCTGGGACTGCTTGTCTAGCAGTTGTCAATCCAAGCAAAAATTACTACTGCCACACGTCTGCTAAAGCCAGCCCGAGGCGCCGCTCCGCTAGCCCTCATTACCCCTATCACTGCAAATACAGATGCAGGGCCAGTCCCTATTTAATATGCGTGTTAATTATGCAAATTATTAATTGGGCTGGTGCTTGAGGACTTGTCTTTATGCCCAGATTAGAGTCAATAACTGTATCACACAGCATTTTAAGCCTGACCTGTGACAGAAATAAAGCTGTGCTGAAAGCGACATTTTCTAATACTCTGCTCGGAGCTAGGTTCCTCTCCTTGTAGACTGCAGCACGAGCTGTGCTTTTAGCAGACGATCTACAGCTCATGCCTTATGTGCACATGCACAAAAAGTGTTATTAATCTGACCTGCTTGTGACTGCTAAGAGTTGGTGGCTGTGGGCATGCGCTGGCCCATTGCAGTGGGCAGTTTCTCCTGCACATCCAATACATTCAGTTTTTTCCACATATTTTTATAGCCATTTTTCTTCCAGTAGGACTGTGGTTTTGTACTATTTATATTACATTGTCAATAAAAAGTGTATGACATGATATTATATGTTGTAAATTTGTTTGATTTTTTTTTAAATCAATTAGATTTAAACCTGCAAAGATAGAGGGTAAAGCTATAAGGCTTTTCCAATTAAAATTTACAGCAGACAATGTTGTAAATTTTATACAGTTGTAATGCTTGCTGCAGTTGTACTGAAATGGGAACTATTGATCAGTCTGATTTCCCAGGATACATGAGGGGGAAACAAGGTATTTCACAAGCTGAAACAAAACTTTCATTTGTAAAGCTTCTATTACACTTTACTGCCCTCATTTGGTTCCAGATGCATCTCTCTACCCAGAAGAAATAAGGTCAGAGTCTCTTCCCCCAAAGAATAGCACTACGGAGGAGAGAAGGTTCACAAAGAGCCCCATACTGTTTTGCAATGTAAAGTACCATTTCTGAATGACATGGTTGCAGGTGCTTGCTGAGAGGGGTGTTATCAGGTCATGTGCACTGAGCACCTAAACACAAAATGCAGTTTGAGATAACAGACCCAAAGGCCTTGCTGAGAAGCCAATTGATGCAGCAGGGGTGGATGTGAGTGCTGGAAAACCAGTTAACTACCAACTAATCCATGTGTTTAACTAGGCACCAGTGGGCCTGGTTTACTTGAACAGAACCTAGGAAAGGGGAAGTACCGCAACATGGCTTGGAACGTACCTCTCGCACCAGCAGTGTTCCTGTGTTTAGTCAAGCCCTTGGTGCTTTCAATTATATTATGGCCTCTCTGTGGGGGGGGCCACCATTTTTTTTTCACCCAACATAAAATAGGATCAAGACGATAAAGAACCCTGGAGATAAGGGAAGATTTCAGAGCAAATACCACCTCATGCTCTGAAACAGAGGAATTTTTCTTTCCTTTTTTCTGACTTTATTGGTGCTGCAAGGGGCTGGAATAATGGCCCTGAGAAACAAAGGCTTCTAGCCACAAGACAGCTAGGGAGCAGCAGGGCTCCCTTCACACTTCCTCAGTCTGGAGCCGCCCCTGGAATGTCCCATGATCTTGACTGAGAGAAAGCACCATTGGAGGTATAGGGGTGTACAGCCCCCACAGTCCTGTCAGCCCATGGCCTCTCTGCTGGGACTGCCAAGAAGGACTGTAATTAATCACACTGATGGCTGCTGTGTTTGGAATCCTGTCCACTGGACCATATTTATTTCACATAAGCCATGGAACAGCCATCAGATGGGAACTTCTGGTCACTACCACCTGCCCTGGATTTGAATCAGGGACCTAGAATGAAAGGGTAGTGACCAAATTTGCCATGCTCATCCACAACCAGGATCTTTAGAGTGTTCTCTGCCCAGTGTGGGCCTGTGCTCCGTAGTGTAACAGCAGCTCCTCCTGGCCTATTTGTGTGATCTCACCAATAATCCGGGAAAAGATTGATAGGAAAATCATTCACTGCAAATATTTTAATATAACAACAGAGCCTAGGGTTTGTTAAGATGCTGTTAGCAGACACAGCAGTAACCAACACATAAAAAGCTTAGGCTATGTCGGCAGCCAATGCCATCTTGAATTGCGGTCTCACGTGCTCTCACCACCCCAACAGGGCTGGTTGGGCCCATGCTTGAGTGGGAATCTCCAAGGAACACTTCTAAGCTTAGCACCATCAACTGTTTGTCATCTGATAGTGCAGTGCTTGAGTTACCATTTTTCAAGGAGACATAAAACTAAAGTCTTCCTCACATGTGGTCATTATACCCTTCATGGAATTATTCACAAGAACCAAGGTGTTTGCCCAAGTTGGAAATTGGCCAGGACTCAGGAGTTTATTAAACTCACTCTTCCATCTTCATTTCCTGTTTTGAAATGTTGAATGCCATTGCTGTGCATCGTTAAATAGCTTTCACACTTAACCTAAGAAGTGGCTGTGTTTCAAAGACAAATGGAATAAACCCTCTGCTAGCTTGGGATATTAGTTTGCATTACAACTTTGTAAAGCACCTTGGTGTCCTTTTAGATAAAAGGCGTTATTGAATAAAGCAAGGTATTGTGTATTATTAGCAAGAGGAGACTGCAAGCTCTTTAGGGCAGGGGCCATCCTTCGGTTGTGTGTTTGGAAAGTGCTTGGCCCATTGTTGGCGCTAGAGTAATCCAAATAATGAACAGTATAGAGTAGTATTACTTACACTGGAATTCCAGCTTCCATTGATGGCGTGCCAGTTGTGCCCAAAGTGCTGGACGAACTTGTGGGGAGCTGGCATGTTAATGGTAATAGCACATCCTACCCCAGGTCTTGGGAAAAGACCTTTGTGGCATAATGAAGAGACAAGCCCAGAAGGTAGTTACAAATCAATGGGGCAAAGAGTGGCTCTGAAATACTCAATCTCCCTCTTGCCACTGTAATTGTGTAAAGTCAGCAGAGATGGTGAGTACTCTGGGAAGTACGATTCGCTTAACTCCAGGAATTTCCTTGGCCGTATTGAGCTCTGTAACGATATACATATTCTCTCGTGCAGTTCTCGCTGGGTGAAATCTCAGGGCAATTTAGTGCAGTCCTGCCGGACACGTGTGCTCCTCTTGAGTTATGAACATTGGGTGCCATACACCTCTGTGCAGAGGACCAGTCCATGCCTGCACGGGGACAGCAGGGCTCCTTGCGGACAGGGAAGAGCCCTGAAGAACCTCACTTGGCACTTTAACTTACAGCTTGTCTTGCGTCAATCCCGACCCCCCCTAGCTTCCACGTTTCTGAGGGCACAGTCACAAAAAGAACTTGCCCTTCATTTTCAATACCACTGGCCTCTTATTTTTCCCGCATTTCTAGATGGACTGTCAGTAGGTGCTCAACCTAAAACACAGCTGGGATCATAGAGAGGATGTGGCCTAAGAGGCTGCACATTAAAAACCTGATAAATAATAATGTGCCAAAAATCATCAGTACTTAAGTTGACAGCAACTGACTCAGTGAGGACTCAAAAGATTCAGCCAGGACATCATTTATATCAAGTTTCAGCCGAGAGAAAATATCTTATATATATCCCTGAAGATTAAGATTTCTAATGAAAGGCTGGCTCAAATGTGACTGCATCATGTCAAACAGATCTGTTAGTTTGTGCTGAAAGCATTTACATATGAACTATGGCCACCTTCAGATTAGAAATATGAAGTACTCTTTAATTTACACACTTTCCCGAGTTTCTCCCTTTGGTGCAGCCCAATAGTTTTGCTGAGTCCTTGACAGTGATTTTCCTAGGAACATACACAGCTCTGATGGGCTGAGACAACACTGGAGGATTCCTTGCAGTGAAGCGCTTCACTTCCGTACTACACATTAGCCAGAAACTTATTATGCAGCTGAGATAGCCTCACTCTCCAGACATGCAATGGATCTAAAGAGCCAGCACCTCAGAGGGTTGGCTGAGAACCAGAAACTCAGTACATACCATGGCTCTAATAGTACAGCAGTCAGAATGAACTTCTTGAGACCAGCAGCTTTAAAAGATGTTTTCCTCATACTGCACAGAGAGTTAAATATCAGCTATGTCGCCTGCCTGAAATAAAGTGCATTTAACACAAAAACAACAAAACCATTGTTAAGTGAAAAGGAGGGGAGAGCGGGAGGAACCAGACAGTGGATTATCCCAATAATGGGAAAAGAGAACAAAGACCCAGGATCCCAGCGTCTGGCACTAAACGCACTTTTCTGTAAACTGAATGGCGCTTTCCAAAACTGCTCCAAGCATCAGGGCTTTGCCAAGGCAGTAAACAGCTTTTATCAGCAGTAATGATGGCACAATCCCAGCTAAAAAGGAAAGTAACATATGGTAGCAGCTCTACAAATACCATCCCAACAAAGTAGGGGGCATTTTTATTACAGAGTCCACTTGCAGAAAACCTGCCAGTTACTTCTCTCCTCTCTCCTCTCTCTTTTTTACAGGTTATCATCTTCGCTGCTTGAGTGGAATGTGGCATTTGGGAGTTTTAAACTAATGAGTTCATTTTTCTAGGAAAAGAAAAGAAAAAAAAGGAAAGATTCCCAGAACTGACAGATGACAACCAAGCAACACAAACAGTCTTGAGAAATGTTTGTATGTGCCTAACACAGTGCTTTGGAAAAAAAGGTGTCATAGCAATTCAGGGATAATAAAAGTGTTTAGTCCTAAATATTATGGTGATGTTTGTTTGGTAAAAGCTAACTGTGAGGGAGGTATAATCCAGGTGTGAAATAAATACTGAAACAAAAGCTGCAAAATGCTACATAGGAACATTCTGGAAGCAGGTCAATTGAATACATCTTGTAAACAAATTTGCACCGACTTACAAACAGTACAATAAACTTAGGATGCCTGCCATTTCTTAAAAGGCAAATAATACTAATTTATATTTTTGAATTTAATGTTGCCAAAGAACTAATTTTCAGACGAGGGCTCTATTTATCAATAAAAGTGAGATACATGATTGCAGGGAGGGGGGGGGGGGGGAAGAGGGACACGGACACAACACACCTTGGTGTAGAATAATGACTAGCTGGCACTTGTCATTTTCATTGATGAGACAGCAGTTGACTTTCTTTCCTCCTTTCTTTTATAATTCTCTACAAATATGACCTCAAAACAATTAAGTTATTCTGATCTCAGCTTTAGATCTGTAATCTCATCATGAAACAATTTTAAAACATTATGATTTACTAATTAACATGCTAATTATTTTGCCCTATACATTTGCTGTGATGTTGTACAATTAAACATACAGTATCCACCTCTGTTTACTCGATTCAAATGTGCCTGCTGATTGGAAACTGAATGAGAGAGTGAAAGAATGCACTAATATTTTTTGACATCTTTACCTATAAATACTTGTTCAGGCTGCAGAATGTCTCTAATAGCCCCACTCACTGATGTGCACTGCAGTTTACCACAGTGTCTATATTTCTGTTGTCAGTTTTACTGTATCTCCCTTCATTAAACCTATCAAGTTTTCCTTTTGATCATGCAACCAAGGCCAGAAGACAGATATCTTCCTGGAACAGAGCAGTCTGCCAAGTCTTTCACAAGACCAGCTTTAACCTCCCTATTGATTTTTTCAACACTGCAGCCATTCATTGTTTGTGACATTTGGCTGTCGGCTCTTTAACACCCTTCAACCAAATCAATTTCATATTTTTGTCAATGCCCTGCTAGAGGATGAGCAAAATAGGAAGAGACTTACCATGATTTAGAATGTTGATTTTCTGGAACAGTTTTATCTGTAGTTTTTACAAACCTTATAAAGTTAATTCAACATGTTTATTTAAGCATATGTAATAAATTTTGGGAACTTGAAACTTAGGGAGAAAAAAGCTACTAGAGCTATTTAATTCATAGAAGAATGTGAATTACTACATTGATGTCAACAAAAATACTGCAGATTTATTTTCATTGTGTCTTTAAAAAAGTAAATGGAATACAAATGGGCCAGGCTTCTGGCCAAGCTCCTTCCTGGCCACTGTGATAGCACAGGACGTCAGACATGGACACAAGAACAGACATACGTCCCTCCAGATGTACAGCACACAGTCTGGCCCCTGCTACCCTTTACTCAGATGAGTAATCCTTATTGCCAAGAGTGGCTCCATTGACTTCAATAAAATTACTCATCCAGTTATTCATGATGCAGGTTGCAAGATTAGGCCCTAAAGCATCCTGAAAATTACATTAAAAACCAGCACTTCCGTAGGGGCAAGGAGGCTCACCTTCCCCACACGAGTCATCCCACTGATGTTAGTTCAATAACGCATGGGACTAAAGTGATCAGGTCGAGGGCCAGACCAATCTGTCTCAGGTTATGTCTCTTTTTGAGGCAGTACCCTGGAGATGCTATCTTTTCATGTGAACTTTCAGGCTGCATCATTATTTTCAGGGCAGACGCTAATTAACTGTCAGGTGCACTACCCCACCAGGAGCTGTTGATTGAAGGAATTGAGTCTGGTCACAGCAGAAAGCACCGTGCCCACATATCTTTGCAGAACTGGACTCTTCAGTCAGAAGTTTCTCCACACCAAGGATGTGGTGATGACTTGTATACAGTTCTCTTTCTGAGGTGGCACAACAGACCGTGTAACGTGTTAATCAACAGCCGTGTGCGTGAAGCATAACCAACTGAACAACGAGTGTTCGTTAATTCTCATGCAAAAAACAAAACAAAAAACGTATGGAGCAAGGATGAAGCAATTCAAAGTTCAGGACAACACTCTGCCCTTAGCCTCCCCTTCTGTGCCTGCATAGCGCCACACACCGTGGGCCATACATACTCAGTGATGTCAGTGTGAACGGCACACACAGTTTGAGGGCACTGCATGTACTAGTGAGCAAAACTCACCTCATGCATAGAGCCAGCACAAGTTCTCTGAACCACTGAAGTCCCCTTTAAGCCCATTGGGGCGAATTTCACCATGCTGCAAAAACCTGCTGTGCTCAGTGACTGTTCCAATACTAGGCAAGAAGAGAAGGGGGGATTAAGAAGAGAGCATCAGAAGAATGATATAATTTAGTATTCATTTTGCTCAGTTTTGTGGATTAATTTCCAGTGTTTTGCTTTTTCTTATAAGGTAATATTTTTAAAGGAGAAAGCAGGAGCAGGTGAGCTAGACACATATACATGCCGACAACACACTACAAAAGGCCTTGTTAGTGCAGATGTAGATTCTCATCTAAATATATTCAGAAATTTCTAAAAATCTGGATTAACAGTTGACTGAACCTGACAACCCCTTCGGAGCCAGCAAGTCCAACCATGTTGAGAATTTGGGGTCTTTTGGGATAGAAACATTTACTAACGACCTATAGTTTATGGTGTCATTGATATAAATTTCAAACACAAACACAATGTGTTTATACCATGGCTCAGAACAGCAAATACAGTAGTTAAAATAGTTTTTACGCAACATTTTCATTGGCTAGACCAGAACCACTGAAAACACAGATTAACAGCCCAACAGTTTGAACAGCTTCTTTGGAGGCATTAGGCACGCGGGTGTAAATATGTATTTAGGGCATTTCTGGGCTGCAAGTTAATGACATTATGGACTGTCACCGTGTCTTGCCTGCGCACCTGGATGTATGCTATGTTTATTAGGACGCCTATAGTACCACGGGCTTAGTAAATATTTGTATCGAAGCAGTTACTGGGTGTAATGATCTAATTTGATCTTTTGTGCACATCTCCTAGTGCATCCAGTATTTTCTCCTACCCCAGGGAGGCAAGAAATATGCAGCCATGTTGTGGGGGATGGGTCAAGACGCTCCTGCCAGACCATACTGTGAAGTTCTCTAATGTCCTACCTGTGAAATGAATGTTACACCTTCATCTGCAAAACAGTGCAGACAGCTGGGAAACAGGGAATGTCCTTTCACATCAATCCCCTCTATTTTTAACTGCTGATAAATTGGAGAGACTTGTATTTAAATTGCACTGGTTTCAAGGACATGAAAGACAGTGATGGCAGAAGCTGACACTTCATTACACCAGAGATAGTGAGGGGGAGCAGGAAGCCATGTAGTGCCACCCACCAAACTCTGAGCCTTCTGGCCCCCACAGCAAAGTTGGCCTGTGGTGGAATGTAGAGGCTCAACCATGGGATTAGGAAGCAGGAGCACCCTGGCAGAGGCAGAGCTGACACAGCGGTTCTGTGCAGACTGGTCATGCAGCACTTTGAGCATGCAAAGCGCTCTGTGAATGTAAAGTATCAGGACTATGCAGGTCTGTGCCTGGGCCCAGATAACTAATGTTCTGCAAAGGGCTGGGCATGCCCTCATGCAGTGCTGAGTTCACACTGTGTTCATGTCATTGCTGGTTTTGCAGGACTTGGGCAAGTGGCTTGGAGTAAGGTGGTAGTGTGTGTGCAAGGACAGCATACCCACACTTTGCTAGATGACTCACCCATTTGTGAAGAGTTTAATGTATTTTAAAAGGGATATTTCTAGCCTCTTGGGCTGAGAAGATACCTTCCAGGCATGAGCCTCTCCAGGATTTACTGACCCAGGCTGATTCCACTGTGGAAAAAGACTGGTAGAAATTAATTGGAAAACCCGATTTGTAAAACCCGTTCTAGCTCTCTCAGAGAGGTCCCCGGGGGGAACAGGGCATAATGGGTTTAAAATACTGTGTTTAAGCTAAAAACCATTCTCCAGGCTAGTGACCCATTGTACTAGGCTACTTAATTTTAGAAAACCAGAATTAAGTTATTTGGAACACATTATATCCTGCCCTCCCCAGGGACAAGACCAGGAGAGCTGAAACCATATTTGAAATCAGGCTTTCAATATGATTTCCTAACATAATCTTGTTCAAGTTTAGACTGGGCCTTTGGCTTCAGATAGATAGAACCAACAGCTCCAAGAGGACTTCTATAAAGCCCACATGATCAGTAAACTGAAGGTGGGGTGGGAAGGTGAAAATCATCTCCAGCCTGGTGCCAGGACACAGGGCTGCAGGGCTGCCCCAACAACCCAGCTGCGCCTTGTCATGCCACTTGCTTGGTATATTGGAGCCACTGGATTCACCACTCTGCTTCTGATACCTCCCTCCACTTGGGCCTACGCAGGGCTAGCACACAGCATGCAGGCCAGCTAGAGGCACCCTTTGCAGGCCCTGCTCCGTGTCCTCCACCCCATCACAGAACCAATTTGTGGTTTCAGTAGCAGGAGGTCCCTGCACTGGTCCCCTACACCAGCATGCACGTCAAGTTGAAGAGGGAGCAGAAGTTTGTGACTGTCACACCTGACCTTGCACAGTTATCTTCATGGAAATTTGTGACTGTAGCTGCCTCACAGATTAGCATGGGGCATAGGGTGTCCTGAGAGTTGCTTTGAAACAAAAGGGGATTCATTTCCTTTGCACCACTGAGTGCAAAGCAAAGCTTGTGAACGGCAGACTGACCCAACGTTAGATCTAATTTGCACACATGCATTTGTTTTTCCTCCAGGATGAATACTATGCACAAATCTTCCGATGAGCTATTTAGTCTTTTCAACTTGAGCCTTGTCATAGTTCAGTGAGGCACATTCCCTCCACAAACACCTAAATGTAGTGGGAACCACACAGGGCGTGACGATCCAGGGGAGAAAATCACTTTCTTATGATTTAACAAAGAAAAGCATGAACAGCTAAAGGGGCAGATCCTCAGCTGGTGTTAACTGCTGTAGCTTCACTGACTCTGGTGACAATGTATACAGCCTGAGCATCTGCCCCAATGTGTCTAAGTGGCAGCAAACACCAGTAAGACTTAAATATTTCCACTGTGTCTTTCTAGCACACTCCAGTTGAGTTCATTGTATTGTAATCTCTTTTATGGGGTTTTATTTATAAATATCAAAGCGTCTTTTCAGCTACATGACACAGCCAACTGAGTTCTTAATTTGATGCATTACTATTTTAAATAACTATATGTATATATTTTAATTACATCTGGGCTCAGAACTCTTGTGTCAAGTTTCAAATGGAGCAAATTTTTAAGATCAAGTTACAAACAGGACAGATAATGGGAATGCTGAGAATTTTAACAGTTCCACATGCTGTTATACTATACTTATCACCAGCATGAAAAACATCCAGTATTTCTGATGCTGATATGTCAAACAGGAGATTTCTCTTTGTTGCAATATCTCAAGGGGGGTTGGGGGAAAATATCAAAATAGGGAGAAAGACCATGCACTGCTACCTCTGACAGGCACCTGGAACTGACAGGGCATCAAGCTGCTGAAGTTCAACCCAGCAATTCCTCCTCCCATTGCCATCAGCACCTGCTTACAAGGAGCGATACAGCACCAAAAGGAGCAATTGCAATAGGTAACTAACCATTAACAAACACGAGCCATAGTCCTTTCTCCACCTTGCTATATGTTACAAAATACTGGCCTGTATATCGGGGAATTTATTTTCACATCTGACAGAGGTGGGAAGTCAGGATACTGGCTACTTGCATTGTCCAGATACTTGACCTCTGCTTTTCTCTCATTAGAATCAGGGTGTTTACAAAATTCTAGTAAAGCCATTCTAAGAACTGTTTTGAAGACTACAATACAATAAAGTACATATTTCAGGCTTTAGGCTGCACTTTTGCTGCTTCATTGGAACATAAAAAGTTGCATGGCACTGCATAAGGGGAGATGAGGAATGCTCCCTTATTGCAAGCTCAGAGTATTCTTGTATTCCCACACTGCCACTGTACTGTGATTTTTCCCCCCTACTCTGTCCCTGGATCCTCTGTGTTTTCAGGTGCAGTGTTTGCTTTGATGATGCCTTAACCCACAAACAGGCTGCAGTTGTTTACCCACTGGCAGAGCTTCGAATATTATATTCTCACATTTTTAAATCAGTGCAGACACCTGAGACAAAAAGTGTCCCAAAAGCTGCCTACAAGAGCTACATGCTGGTCACTCTTTCTTGTCAAGGTTGATTTATTGCCTCCTTGCTGTTCAATTTCACATTTTGTCCTCATCATATCCATGGCTCATGATCATTCTAGGCTGACCCTTGTAGGGCAGGCAGGGAATATTGATAAAACAATTATCTGTTAGCCATTCATTTGATTTTCCATTTCAATTACGGATTGCACAAGGCAAAAGGAAAAAGATTGCATCATTGATTTTTCTACCTTACAACAGTAAAGAGTTGCTTTGATGGTTATAAAATGAATGCAACTCAACCATGCTTTTAAAGGTCATATTTTTTGTTTTACTGTATTTTTTAAAGCCTCAACATATGCAACTCTACAGGAAAAAAGCCTGTATCGTCAGATCAGATAACTAGAGCCACAGCTACACAAAGCAAGGAAACACAAGTGAATAAAAGCTTGCTCTAGTGTATTTGTAATAAATCTGATTCTTCCCCAACACAATTTTTTGAATGATTTCACAGCTGAAACTCAGCTGTGTTGTTGAAAGCCTGCCTGCAAATGTTTCTCTTTGCATGCAGTTCAGGAGAACTTAACAAGCCATTCTCGGGAAAGTGGCCTCCTGCCTGATGAAAAGCTCCATGTGCTGCCTCTGGACTCTGCAGTATTATTGCACATGAGGAGTTTGTTCAGTTCACGCAATATGCAGGGAGCTGTTACAAAGAGAGAAGTATTATCCCTACTAAACATAACTATGCTAAAACTTCACCTATCGGAAAGGATGATAATGTGCTATTGCTAGCCAGTGATCCAGGACGGTCACAGTCACACAGAAATGGTGCTGAACCTACTATACTTCATTACGGTTCAGCGCATGGTACAGCTCCAGGGGATTTTCACATGGCCGACCTTAAGAAAAGTTCAGCCTTTGATCAAGGTTTAGTGTTCCTGGAGCAGCAATGGTACAGGAAAGGGTTTCCATTTTCTGTGCCATAAGGCGCCGATGTTGATCTCCTTAAAGCCCTAGAGTTTTCTTCCAAGACTGGATTACGCTCAGCAATTAAGGTAATGAACTAGCTGAGGTAACAAAGCATAATGATCTCTTTTGTCCTTTGAATTCTTATGAACTCCACTCATTCACAACAGTCTGGAATGCAAAGCTTTCTCAAATACTGTGCGGTTTAAAACTATGTAAAAATGATTACTTCCATTATGCCTTCATGGGTTTGACATTTTTAATTTAAACACCTGTAATATTTAAGCATACTTTTCAGAACCAAAATACCCACTCAAAGAATGCTAGCTTACATTCTTGTAATATTTTGACATCTTATGAATATTATTTTAATGCCTGAAAAGATAATGTGATGAATCCATTACAAATATATCAAAATATGTGTGTGCGGGGCTGTTTCTTCCTTTTAATTCCAAACCAGTGGATTTTTTTTAAATGAGGCACAAGCATCTGCAAGAGCGGTGATATTTTCCTAAGGCAGCGCGTTGTGTTAATAACAGAAGCAGCCTAACCACATTGTCTCTCCAGAATCCATGTAGGCAAATGCAACAGAACTTTTCCTTCAAATGAAGTCCTTTTAGACTATATTGAAATTCACCTTACAAGCTACAATCTCTTCCGAGTGTAGGGTATTTTTTATTATGCAGCTATTTTACTTTTCAAAGGGTTTGTTTAATATTTTATTTATTTATTTAGAAACATTTGGCTACTATTTTTACATTTTTTCAAATCTTTTGCATGATATAAACCTTCTGCACAGCAAAATCCGCTGCACTCTGATCTTTCATCTTAACACATTTCCAGCCCCAAATTTCACTTCAATCTCACCTCATCTCTCCATACTACATTAACCCCTGGCAATTGCCTTCCAAATGACCCCATTAAGCTGTAATTGCCTCAGCAGGCCTGCACTTTCGCTTGTAATTCTGTACCTCTCATCTCCCAGACATTCTCTCAGCATCATTTCGTGTTCTGGCTCCCTTCACTGAGCTCAGCTTATGACCTCGCCGCACCATGGCCGAAATGACTACTAAAAGCATAACAGAGACGGAATTCCATTACTTATTTTTAAAAGTTCTCTGGTGCCCTAATGTAATATTCTTTGGGGACTGTTGTCAAGGATACCGAGCACCAGCCATTAAAACCTTTTGTTTCCCAAGGCATTCCATCTTTTATTAATAAATAAAGATAAAGAGAAGCTCATCATCCACCTTCCAGAAAGTCAGCATGTGTTTGCAAGGGCCTGGTACGCCTTCAGTTCCTATTCTTCTCCCAATATTTAGAGAACAGTCTGAGACTTAGGAAGGAGCAGTGAAACACAGGCTGGAAGCAGCAGTGTCCTCTTTACTGTAAAACGACTACACAAAAACAAATTAAAATCATTCTGCAGACAATTCTGCAAGAACAGCTCTACACGGTAATTTTCCTGCCTCTGACGCATGCTCCTGTCCCATCCATAATGATAATTGAAGCTGAGATCTGAGCAGCCTTATGCATGGAACAGAAGTGATCCCGGATAAAAAACTTGAGCTATCATATTGCACTGTCCGAGCTAACAGTTGATCAAGGATAATGCGCATGCCCAATGGGGATGAACAAAATAATCTGGAAAAAGTTGGCTAATCCTCTAACTGGGTTTGTGGCTCAAGTGTTTAAGAAGGAATCTCCTGTGCTCACTGCTGTTGTGAGGTGGGCAGGAGACATATATTTTAGATTAAAAATTAACTGGTACTGGATCCAAGCGAGCCTTTGTAGCAAGCAGTAACCTTTTCATTTTATGGCCATGACACTGAAAAAGTAAGAGTCCTCTTCTCCCATAAAATATACAAACACAAGCATGCTGAAAAATGGAGGTAGTTTTTTTTCTTTGGCAGAGAAAGAGTTTGACTCTTAATTCATAATAAAACTTAGTGCACAGGCAGAGCGTGGTTCTAATGGCAGGGGAGGGATCTAGATTCAGAACTGGAAAACCACAGTCACTAGAGCAGTTGCTCCTTTGGTGTGAATGGCTCAAAATTCTAGGGCAAGGTAAGCCAGCAGCAGAGAGACCTTAGAACAAGGCAACCAAAATTCTGCTCTAGTCACATTCTGACACCCCTCGTCTGTCACTGTGGTACCTAAATACCAAAAGAGCCTGGCTGCAGCCTAACCTCGGAAATCAATGGCAAAGCTCCCAAAAGCTTCAATAGTGGCAGGTTCCTGTGCATGGCATCTAAGTCCTGTTTTCACTAGCCTAGAGAAGTGGGGAAGAAGCCTAAGGGTTTCCCTGCAGTCTGGATCAAGACAACACTGTGCCAGTGCTGTGATGATAAAACAACCCCCTGACTTTCCCTCTCAGTTTCCGGAATTTTGAATGACCATTTTCTGTGCCTGTTGAGGCTAACTTTGCAGGTGGCCACCCAAACCATTTGGAGAGGAACGAGTTTTGTAACATGGCGACACCCCAGCCCAGATTTGTTTTGCCATGCCGACAACTTGAGTTAAATTAGCACTGAGGTGTTAAATCCAAAGATTTTCACAGTGTGGGTTTTCTGTTCCAAACAGCCTTGCTGTTCGAAGCGGCGAAAGGGGAGAGTTACATGCACTACACAAGCCACTGCTGACTCTACAAGTGTTATGGTGTTTCACTGAGGGGTCCACAGGAGAACATTTGCCAGCTTGAAGCAAAGCTCCTGCATAACCAACCAGCTGGGAAGAAAGAATTTACTTCTCTTCTCTTCTCTTCGGTTTTGTTTTTGTTTGTTTGTTTAAAAAAACAGTTTTGAGCTACAGAAGAAATAAAAAAAAATAGGGGCAAATTCTGCCCTCACTTACAGGATACCATCTCTACACTACCCATCCCATGGGAAAAAGCACAGCTGTATGGGGGGGAAGGGCCAGAATAAATGGGGATACGAGCGGGATTACCATTTAGAGCATATTTCTGAAACACACTTTGAAAGTGCATCCCTACTCCAGGAAATGGCTCTCTAAACATAGCACCATAGGGCTCCATGTTTATTGTCTCCCCGATCTGCTCAGTTTACATGTGCTGCAAGCTTAGCTTGCGATCTAAGGTCAAGCTGGATTCTTTCTGACTTGCACATCATCGATAAGAATAATGATTCTGCAATGGATACTTAGTTGACAATTCTGTTGCTGTGAACAGAATCTAGTTCCCTCTGCCTTTGAGGTGCTGTCTTTCCATGGTCATTTTCTGACCATAACTGCAAGTGCACTTCAAGTTCTCATGCAAAAGAGGAAGTCACACTAATGCTAGGTGGATGAAAACCTAGTGATTGTGGAATAAAGGCTGAAATCCACCAATCGGTCCTGTTGGGCTTGAGCACTGCAGAAATCTAAATGGTAAAGGAGTTTCTGGTTGTCATTTTTTTTTATACCATAAGTGTTGCAAAAATGAAGTTAGCACAGAATATTATCTGAAGCAGGCTATTTTCAGAATCCCAAGTAAAAGCAGAGTTCTAAGAGCTCACCATGTATAAGTTTATCCTAGCTACAAGATGGAGAAGAGCTGAATCTAAAGGAAAGAATTATTTTATGCACGCAACGTTCCTGCAAAGTGATACTGTGTCAACATGAATGTATTTTACAGTAAAAGTGGGTGTCATACGTAGAGTCAATGTTTTTCTGCAGGCTAGTGCAGCCACAGTAGGCTAGAACTTTGAGCGAAGTTGTCAAACGCACTGATGCTTGACTTCAGTAAGACAGCCCAGCACTCGTGAACTAGCATGGAGCAATCTCTGTAAAGGTTTCCCCCCTCCTCCCCCAAACCACACACACCCTCTGCCATGAGATCCTTTGAGCTCCTTAGCAGAGCAGGTAATGAAGTTAGTCTAATCAGTTAACTGCTTTGGGCCACCAGAGGAAAGGAAAAACAATATTTAAATATTACATGAAACCAGGTTGTGGGAGCTTTCTGCGCTGGCTTGATGTCTGGGCTGGGTCTGCTTCTTTGGTTGCATCTGAGCTGAATATTACAGTAAACAGCACAACTCTATCTGTATTTATTCTAAGCACTAGGCAGGAAATTTCCATTTCATGCATTACTCATGTTTTGCAGTGATTCCACAAAGTCAGTGCTTACACTTAACATAAAACCAAGAGGAACTCTAATTGGTTTGTTGTTGCTATTGTTTGAAAATTCAATTTAGGCTTATTGGGCTCCAATTTTGTTTGCTTTTGACTACAGTAACACAAGCGTCACTGAAATGCAATCACAGAGCTGAATCTAAAGTCAATTCAAGGAGTTTTGTTGGTTTTTTTTTTAAAAGTCAGTCTCATCACATCGTGCTCATCTGCACATAAATATCACTGCTATGGGCATCATGGGAAGACACATCAACAAGTTCTAACAAAACAAGCTCCAAAGCCACACACCTAGTTATTCCTTCCCCTTACCTTCCTGGTGCATCCTTGCCTTCTGTTTCTGTCCTGTTTTGATTATAAGTCTTGGGGAGGGGCCATCTTTGTTTGGTATCTTGCACAGCACTGAACATATTGTTGGTACTTAAGGAACGATGATGGAGACCCCATCAAATTCGATGGATGAGCTACAGTCACTTACTCTGAGTTCTGCGATGAGATCAAAAACCAACTTTGGACCTGCAGCCACAGGTGAAGACAAATGACAAAAGAATGTGCACTGCTTTTAGCTTTCCTCCTCACATGTCTCTCCTCGCTTGCAAGAATTCACAAGCTCTTGAAATCTTTCAGTCCCAGGTAGCAGAGCTGCCACCATATAATCTTGTCTTGGGCTAAGAGCTCTCAGGTATTGAGGTCAACATTGCAAGATTGGAGGTTGGCCTTGAGAGTGTCCTTGTAAATGTTTTCTTGGTCTAGCCCAAAAATGAGTTCCAGTCTGCAATTCTCCATACAAGACAGCCTTCGGTATTCTAGTGTCAGACATATGGACCACATGACTGCACTATTTCAGATGCACTTTCACTATAAAAGTTCAATGCCTGTGATGTTGCAGCACTCAAATGGCAAGATTTGTTTCAAAACACCAAGGTCCTTAATTCCCATTATTCACCATAGACATCATAGGTGGAACTGGCCCAAGTGTTTTACGTACCATCGATAAGTGGTCCACATATTGCAACTGTAGAGTGCAGTGAGAACAACAAAGTGCTAAACATTAATTTTTGTTTGCAGTCTGACACCATGTCATTCAGAGATGACGCTGAAGTTTTCCAAAGGCATTGCTGGCTGCACCAATGTGCTCCATAATGTCATTGGCTATCATTGCATCTCATGAAATGACACTGCCTAGAAAACAAAATTTGTCAACAACCTTAAATGGAACATCATCAATGGACAAAACTGGAGTATTTGCAGTACTTCCCGGTTGAGGCTGGACCATGACTTCTGTCTTCTTTAGGCAGATTGTTAAGCCAAAATGCTTTGCTGCATTCAGTGAGCAACTGAATGGCCCTGAGGTTATAGGCCAATAAAGCACAATCATCAGCGAACAGTAATCCGCGAATAATTGTCTTCATAACTTTTGTTTTAGTACACAAGCGATGCATATTCAAGACCCCTCCATCCATATGGTACTGCATATAAATGCCACAATCAATGTCTCTGAATGAATCTATTAGAACAGCTGCAAACATGATGCTAATAATGTTAAAGCAAGAACACAGCCTTGTTTTACTCCACTGGTGACAACAAAGGGAACTGAGAAGCAGCCTCGGTGAAGGACATGAACCTGTATTCCTGCATGAAAAAAATTTAATAATTCTGACAAATTTATTGGGGCAACTGAGCATGCGGAGGACTGTCCACAGACCATCTCATTTTACAGAGTTAAAGGACTTAGTAAGACTGACAAAAACTGCATATAGATCTTGATTCCACTTGCAACATTTCTCCTGAATTTGCCAGAGTGCAAAGATCATGTCTGAAGTACCATGCCCCAGGACAGAAGCCACATCAGGCTTTCAGGCAGTATCTTCTCTGCAAGTTGATCAGCTAGCCAGTTTATCATAACATGCGCCAGTATCTTTCCTGCACTGGCAAAGAGCAAAATGCCACAATGATTATTGCAAGAAGTTCAACTGCTTTTCCTTCTGTAAAGGTGAATAATGTAGGGATCTTTAAATTCTTGTAGCATAAACTCCTGTTCCCAAAACCTTAAATAGAGGCCAGTGAGCTTCTTGATCAGCTTATGGCCCCACATTTAAAGATCTCCGCAGGGATACCACTGCTTTGCCATTTGCTTGACAGCTTTCCATATTTCAGATGTTCGACGGAATTGAGAGTTGGTCTTGAATTGAAGTTGTTAAAGATCATCAGGCATTGATGCTGACATGCTGGACGGGCAGTTCAGAATCTTATTGAAGTTTTCTGCCCATCTTTTCAGAATGTGTCCATGAACGGTCAGCATCAGTGATCCATCTGCATTCCAAATAGGGGTGGTACCATTGGACTGCCATACGCAGTCGTCAGCTCATCAAAAAATTATTTGGAGTCTTTTTGGTCTGCTGCTGATTGAAGCTTCTCGGCTTTCATCTTCCACCAGCTATTCTTCATGTGATGAAGCTTAGTTGCACATTATACTTTACATGAATAAGCCATCTTTTAATAGATGACTTTTTATCACTTACCAATAACATATGAAGAGCATACATGGATGTAAGGAGTTGTTTTATCTCAGCGTCATTTTCGTCAAATGTCAGCTAATAATTGGCTCCTAATACAACATTATAATGTGCTCCCTCAACAACCAGGGACAGTGAGATGCTAACATAACCACTTTTCTTGTGTATGTGTATGCTCACCATTAGCCTAAGTGGAACTTAAATGCTGCATAGGCCTTCCTTGGCTCTCTGCACAGGAGTGAGTTTCACCCTATCTCACTAACTTACTTTGGCCTTAGCCACTGGCATAGGCTTCTAGCATGTAGTCAAAAATCAGCCTTAGAAATGCGACAAGTACAGAGGTGGAAATTACAAAGACAAAGCAGTTCCTTGTGGTTGGCCCTGCAGTATGACTAGTTCGTCAACCAAAGGTTCTTCTAGTTCGTTAACTAAATCTGAATTACAGGGAGACACTACTGCTAGGTCCAGTTGTACTGGGACACTGTCCATCAAAAGTAGCACCTCTTAAGAAAAGCATGGTGTCAATTCTAAAGCAGATGCAAACCTGAAGAAACAAGTCACATTTCTGACACTTCCAAATCCCTTTACTCTTGTCTCCCTGAGAAGAATTAAGTTAATTAACTCCATGCCCTATTTATTTCTCACCTATATGTGGAGAAGGGCAAAATCTCTGACCTCTCAGAAAGAAGGCCATGATGCAGTAAGGGTCCAGTCACCACATCTAGTCGAAGAGGGGAAGGAAGCAGTGGTCAAGCAATCAAATTCTGAATATGCATTTTGTGATTGCCAGGGAACACTGCATGTCGTCAAGAATTAAAGAAGAAGAATGGTGCATGAAACACAATTTAAAACCACCAATGAAAAGTGGGAGTGGTTTCTGGTTTTTTTCCTTTAAGTCCATATCAATATAAGTGACACTGCAGGACATGGTGGCCCTAAAAATCAAGTACAAAACCAATAACCAATCCCCCTGGGCCCAGAAGACCACTGTGGATTTCATCTACACAGTGATGTTGCCAGTCAAGCAGGCCTTTAGAAGAAAAACAGGGGAGTTCCCAATGCTTTCAAAGAAATTCTTCAACTTGGGAAAAGTTTCTTTTTTTTTTGTCAAAGACTTCCCCATCTGTAAAAATATTTCTGTGAGACATATTAAGTGAAAGTTCCAGGAATGGGCTGCAATCATGCATTGCACATCTTCACTGTTCTGTGACTTTCCCATTTAAATAGGATAGCCTTAGGACAGTTCTAGTGTGCACCCCGGGAATTGTGGAACAGTCCCACAACTGGTATTGTATTTAGGGGGAGATGTTAGGAATGACAGCTTGATAGGGTAAAAGACTCGGGCCTCAGAAAGTGTTCTCTGGTCCTAAAAAGTCTTCTGGTAGCCTTGCTTGTGCTGCCATCCTTCTGGTAACAGTACTACTTGCCGGCTTCCTTACTGTATTCAGATTCTAGAATCAGTGGAATGGTTGAAAAGAAGGAATGTGTCTTGGTAACATGGCTTGGTTTAAGAGTCACAGA
Organism: Emydura macquarii macquarii; assembly: GCF_026122565.2. NCBI lineage: Eukaryota > Metazoa > Chordata > Testudines > Chelidae > Emydura > Emydura macquarii. Next base: position 1,641,331 of record NW_027130828.1, read on the forward strand.
AAGAATTACTTCTACTCCCATATAGATACTGGAACGACATCCACAAAAACAAAGTGTGGGAGGCCACATCAAACATGCACATACCCATCCCCTCCCATCAACCAGGCACACATCCGCACACACACGCCACCCCCGCCCACCAATACCCCCAAATCTTCCTAGCCAGGTGCTTGACACAACAGAACTTCTAGATACATAACGCAATTCCAGCAGAAACTATTGAAACACAAAATGCACGTTGACACACAAATACCACTAGCAGCTACAGCAAAAATGATGAGAGCCCTGGCACAATTTCAGAATGCAAGGGAGAATCTGGACTGGGGCTTGGGGATTTTCTAATCACCACCTGAATGGGTCAGCCCGATCTAGAGAACTGGTCTATGGGAAGACTCTTCCATTCAAAGGCCTCTAGAGACTCTTCTCATACCAGGCATTGAAAAGTCATCGGCGCCATCTCTGGGACTGCTCTACTGGCTTTCCCAATGGCGTAGGCTAGGTAGGACAAAGAACCGTACAGAACTGGAGGCATTATTCTAAACAGAGGGACTTGGTCTCAACGTTAACTGCATTAGACAGATTCTTACATTATATACTGAACCTCAGAGAATGGCACCAACATGGGTACCATGAGTGAGCAATATAAACACCTATGAGGCAAAAAGAGGTGGGCTTCGTCTCTGTGTAGAAAGTAATTGGAGGAGATGAACCTTCCCCCACTCTCTGCATTAGGAAAACAATTGTTCATGGGGCTAGATGGTACATACAACATCACACATCTGTGCCCAGCTGGATGTACCACACAGTGTCCCCACAGCTGGACGCAGGAGGGTGATGACTCCTGGGCAGAGGCACAGGGTGGATTTAAAATGGATTGTGGCCTGACCCTTCAGAAAGAGCCATCCACAGCACCGTGAGGACCCTTCCACTCCCCCATGCTGGGCACTGGGATTGATTTCTCCTTCACACAAGGATAGATGTGATGAATGGGCATGAAGAAAAGCTGGGTGTAACCCTGGAAAATAGCATCTGCAGCATTTTCCATTCTTATTCTCAGTTTTTGCTTTCCAATGATGTTAAGTTGTGTAGGAAGGTTTACCTACCTATCTAGCCACTCAGGTACCATGGAGTGCTACAAAATGGCTGTCAGTAAACAAAGTACAATAAATGTCCATGAACTGGAGAAGGCATTTCCTGTCTCACTGTCCTAGGGTCTGTGGTTCTCTGAGGTTGTGCTCGTTGCTCTCTGATGGGACCCAGAGCATAGTATTGGGCCATTGCTGACCTGCCCTGAGGGCTGTCTCCTGTGGGTACCTCAGGGTTTCTTCCCCACACCCCCTGTGTGTGTGAGAGGCAGTGTGATGGTTTGGACAGCAGTGGCATCGGTGTGCTGCTGATACTCGGTTCTCCCTCTACCTTTCATCAGGTACGGGCTGTGTGGAGCATGCACTGGGGCATGGCTGAGAGGTAGGTGCCTGAAGCTCAGTCCCGATAAGACAGAGGTAACGCAAGCTGAGGCTCGCAGGGCTGATAACTGTCTCCTCAGCTGAAAGGTCCATGCCCGACTTCTGTTACTAAAGTTTGCAACCTTAGGATTCCATTTAATCTCAGCTGCTTGTGGACACCCAGAAAGCAGCTGTGGCCGACGGTGCTTTATTCTCAGCTGCAGCTGGCAAGGAGGTTGTGACCTTTGCTGTTGGTTGTGAGCCTCAGTTGCCTACCCCTCTGTGACCTACAGATTGTACCACTGCAATGCACTCTGAAACTACCTCCCCCAACAGAGAGCATGGGGGGAAGCAGGCCTTGCTGCGTGGTGTGCCTGATGCAGGTGGGACATGACTGCTGGCAGGCCCTGGATTGGAATGTGTGAGGCTGATGCAGGTGTCCTCAGAAAGAGACCTGCAGCTCATAAACTAGCTCCCCAGCTGGTCCCACCAACCTTGACCGTTGCGGCAAAGCCCCTGTGCCCAAACTCGCTCTGAGGGGTGGTTTTTTAGGAGAACTATTTAGGTTGCATGTGTTCTGTTAGGGTTGTAATTTTGTGATGGAGGCCACAGTGGGCATGGAAATAATGATTGGAATGAAGTCCATGAAATCTCGGAAATGGCTGTCAAACCAGATGTGATTAGGCCCCCAGACTGAGTGGCGTTGCAACCTGGCGCACAGGAGCACAGCACCACTCACGTTTACCCCTTCCATCCCTCTGTAAACGGAGACAGATGGGCCAAACCTGAGTGCTGTGACCCTGTGCACCAGTTGCAACCCCTGGAGTGGGAAGCTGGGCCCAGCCACCCCCGCAGAACAGGAGCTGCCACTGAGGAGTGAGTGTGGAGTGGGCTCGCTCTCCAACTCCCCCACCCCAGGCTTCCCCTTTCAACTTTCCCACTACACTCAGCGTATGTTGATGTAGTGAAAACTACATTATTTCATGTCCTTTCCATGGCTAATTTTTTTCCCCAGATGTCTGCTATGAAATACACTAAAAGTTTTCATGTCAAAATCATAGCCTTATGCATGGCTTAGGTGTTTGTACTGTAAATGCACATGTGGGCCAAGTGGAAAGATACATAAAATCAATATTTCACATGATATCCTGACAAACCCTTGATCTAAAGAGGAACTTTCTAGAACAGTTAATGTATATGATAAAGGAAACACATTTGATTATTTCTGTTCCTCAAATATAGCTTCTAACTAGTGGCCCACCTGTGCAAATCCTCAGTCAGTTTTCCTTTCCGTTCCTCAGTTTTCATTAATGATAGATGTAAGTGTTGTTAATTTCAATGCAGTGACAAATATAGGCTAATTTTGTAATACCTCTCCCACCCCTTAGATAATCTCCCTGGATCCAAGTTGTATCAATCCCTAAAGTACAAACCAGAATGAACTATAGACAAGTTCTAATATTAAAAAGTCTCCTAAAAGATAGATATTTAAGAACAAGATGGAAGAAAATTCTTCAGCTAATAAAAGACTCCAAAAAAACCCCTAGAACAGTTCCTCCCAATTGCCCAGTCCAGTAAAGTATTACTCTGTACTAGAAACAAACAATAAGTACTAAATGCATCTAAAGGCCCATATTATAGATGTTTCATATGAAACAACATATCCTTTTTGTAGCAAAAATGATACAAAGCAGAAGCTGACAATAAATTTTTCCTTTCAGTTTTAATCAGGCTTCCTGTTGTAAAAGCGCAGCAGACAGTGACGCGAGACACTGGCTCCCAACTTCAGTTCACCTTTGCAGTTCCACAAGGGACACCATGTCAAGATTGTTCAGCTTTTTTGATGAGTGCTGCGTGGGTAACTAATGTGTAAATGCAGATACGTAGAGAAAGCAGCTTTGACAGTGATGTATTGCAACTGGTTCCAGATGTCGGCAAGGGAGACTTGGTGAGGCACCTGGGGCTCGGCTGCCACACAGCAGCGCCAGCACCGACCCAGTCTTCAAATAGATCACAAGGCTTTAACTCTCCAATTATAACCGTATTAAACAACCATCACTCGAGCTTCTGCTTCTCCTCTTCCAGGACAACTACCAAATATGTCTGTGGTGTTGCTCAAATTTTAATTTTAATTAAAGGGAGATAAGCTGCAACGTGCAGCTTAGCATTAAACTTAGCAGTTTGGCTGTCAATGGAAAACTTAAAAGCAAGCTGCTGAATCAGTCAAAATTAACCTGATATTAATGTTTAACTTTTTTTTTATATCATTACACCAAAACCTGCAGATTGCACATGCTGAATGTTTAATTAAACATTCCCTAATTACTAAAGTAAATGTTGAGCTTGCTCAACAAATGTTATACTTCCTATGGAAGATTACTAACAGGTAGTGGATTTGCCTTTGATATTAGAGCAACCTGTTGTGACAGGCACTTTTAAACGAGACTCTGGAGGTATGAGGTCCCCTTTCCTAACTGACTGTATAATCTGCTAGAACTCCACTTGATACAGACTACAGTTTGGTAAATTGTGTATTTAGCCATTGTTCCAAGAACAGAGAGATGCAGTCAGCTGAGCGCTCTGCAGCTACACCCAAACAGACAGGCCCAATCCTGCATGGCATGAGCTCCCGTGGCTTTCACTCAGCACCTTGCAGGATTGGATACTACTGTACATATGTTCCCCCCTCCCCAAAAAACCACAAAGGTTAAAGAAAAACAAAACCTGGTATTAAAAGCATAAAGCTTAATTAGCTTGATAACAAAGGTATTCTGTGCACAATTAATGCTAATAAGCTGCAGGAGGATATGACCAAAGGAATAACTGTGGAGTGCACATTATATTCTAAAGGACAGCGCTTTACCTAGAAAACTAATAAAGTTGCACTTCTTACATGGGAGGTGTTTGTAGCTCAGATCCAACATAAACGTTTGGTCTAAAGGGAATTTTTTCAAACAACCTGTCTGTCTCCCTCTTCTTTCACTACAAAACTCCCAGCTCCAATCAAAACAGCTCTCAAGGGATGCCCCTACAGCTCCACTCACTCCATGTGGTTTCCATACCAGGCATTCTCTCCCTGATCAAGATAGGTGTAGAAAGCAAGCTTGCTGCTGCATGTCCTTGAACACGGCGGGAGACCCCTGTGCTGCTAGTTCTCCCTGTCACATCAAAGGGCTCAGCACTTTTAATAGAAGAGCAAACAGAACTACAGGGCACTGTCCCTTCCCCGACCCCCATTTTGCCAGTCCGGCACTGTGTTTGGAGCCCCAGTGATCAATAACCTCTTACTATGAGTAAACTGTTTGTCTGTAGCCTAAGCTGGTGTGTTTGGTCTAATGTCACTTGACATATTGATTGGGGGGAAAAGACAGACTGACCAGTCTCTGTTACTTTTCCAGTTGGATCATCAAGTTTATTTCTAACCTTGCATTAAAATGATCAACCTGTAAAATTTTATTACTAGCACAGACTACACTAATGAATGGTGCCAGATAGCACAAGAGCCGTAAACTATTACTTTCCTTCTGCTTATAGGCCCTCTGTTATGACAAATCTTTATTAGCCATTTGTGGCATGTACTTCACTCTAGGTAACATAAACCAGTTCGGTGGTTTTTTCCAGAAGGCTTGAGCTTCTCACATCAGATCTTGTCCTAGCTACAAGTCAGTGTTGGGGTTTGGGACAGTATTATTGACCAAGGACTTTTTTACAATAAAGCGCTCTGTGTTTTGGGGCTGTGGATGAAAGACAAGGGGCCTCTTGCTCCATAAGGCAAGAATCAGCCAAATAAGACCCCCCCTCCACATACCATACATTGGCCAGGCTCCAGGGGAAGTGATGCAAATACCTCACAAACAGGTGAAAAAATTCGCTGCAAAAGCCATGATAATGTACAGCTGGATCTTGGAGTGCACTTGTATGCTCCTCTCCCCAGAAGTCAGCCCATTATCTTTATTCATGCACTTGGGTTTTTTAATTGGACTTTTCAGTGTCTGCACTGAACACTCTCCCTATCGTATCACGCTGAACTGCAAACAAGTGAAAATTACTCAGCTCTGAAAAGAGAGAGAATTGCTGCCATCTCTGAGGTTGGTAATAGAGTCCACACTCTATCTTTGACTGGACCCAAACTTTCATTAAGCCAGACTGAGAGGACATTGCTTTTATCCTAATGGTGCCTCTGTTGTCACTGTACCAAATGCCACTAATGATCCAACCTCAAAATACAACATGTGTCCAGGAGGGCAAGCCAATGCCTCCAGCACAACCAGATGTGTATTTTAAAGACACTATCACCAGTGTTATAATAAGCTACTCTCCTTCCCCCTTCCACACATCCAACACCCATTACAACTGCATTACAAGAGTAAGGGACCCAAGAACTGGTCTACACAGTGTTACTCTTCTCCTCTTTTCTCCTCCCCAAGTTCCCTGGTTCCTCACTCCCCAGCAGCAGCGAATGCTCGTAGGGCGCAGCCAATGTTTGTGGAAGCATTATGATTCATTTTTTCTTCAGGTTTTCCAGGTTGTTTTTTGTTTTCCAGCTGAAAAGATGGTCCAAAGGTCTGTTTGGCAGATCCCAAAACAACTCAGGCAGCTAATAGCAAACCTGAATATTGGGCAAGTAATTCAGATGGTTGGGTAATTGCAAGGAATGTTCATTCTTCCCTCCTTTGTTGTTCAGAAGAGTGGAGGGTTTACCACCATGACATCCCCGCTGTATGCAACACGCCATGTGGGGGAGTGAGATGAAGAGGACAAGGCACCCACACAACACAGCATGTGCCTACATGTATGACAAACTACTAACCCTGAGAGAAAAAGTCTTATTTGCTGAGTGTTCTGCTGCTGCTTTGTGCCACGCACCTCTCACTGTCATTGCAGAAGAGCAGCACCACTATGAACAGACACATTATGAGGCTCAGATGCACATTTTTTTCCTGAGGACAGAAGGCCTGATCCAAAGCTATTGAAGCTAGTGGGCGTCTTTCTACTTCCTTCCATGGGTTATGGGCCAGCCCCAGAATTCTTCACAAACCCATCGAACAACGCACACCTGCACCCTCTAATGTAAAATACGGCAATCTAGGCTCCATGCAGACGTGTGTGTTGTTTGTACACCGGATGGGTTTGTTGAGTTAATAACTGTAAGAAATAGAAGCACTGGACAAATCATGTTCCCAGTAAGATGTGTTTATAAGACACTTAAAGGATTGGTCTTAGCTGATATTACCATTACTGTTTTATAGCCTTCACCAACTACACTGAGCATCACAGAGTGAGTGCGCCTGGACAGCAGGACTGACATATGCTAGTGTTAAGGGAATACTGCAATTAAACACTGCACCACTCTCACTCCTGATTAAACTGCAGGTTAAGAGCATGAACAGAAAACGTTTCAAATGTATCATAGTCTGAGAAAATTATTAAACGAGTTGAAATTTGGGTCTCAAAACGACAAGGCATACATGAAACTAGGCAACACATTTAGAGGCTAAGTTGGGAAGCCCTTGTTTCACGCAGAGACTGTGGAATGGCCTAGCAGGCAAGGTTAGTGAGGCAGAAACACTGAGATCATTCAAGAAACAATTAGATACCGTCATGTGGGGAGCAGAGTACTTAAAAGGGAATGCACCCTGATGCTCCAATGGGCTTTTACTCAATTTAACAACATTTCTTACGGTCTCACATACTTTGGCAGCCTCTCTTCCAGGGCTGGGCAGTGAGTTGTGAACTTTCTCAACTACTAATATTTTAGAAAACAATTCCCCAGCCGGTGCCGAAATGGGGCACAGTAAAAGCTCCTGTAGCAAAGGGAAGCAGCATGCAGACGTTTACATGTTATGTCTCAGCAGCTACCCTTTCCCGACACTGCAGTCTGTTGTGTTCATTTCTTTGTTACACATTCAAATCCGGATACTCAGTGGCTAATAACTGAGAACATAGCAGAACCTTAACCAAAGCATTGCTTGGCACACCCTTGTAGTAAAATCTATTCTATTGCTGCTTTACCCATTTTGCTGTATTGGTGAAGCTGACTGTTTTTAGCTGACCCTATGGGATAGCAGCAGCATATTATGCTGCCATGTAAGGAGCCTGGGATTTGAGACCAACCTCCGAACACCCAGTCTCACAGGCCAGAGAGAGAAGACACATCACAGTGTGGACATATTTAACCTCTGTAGAAGCTACCAAATGTACCATCCCTAGGAGGACTGTCCTCTCAAATCAATGCATATTACAGGAGCAACTTCAGGTTTCTCCAAAGGATGAGCCATTGCTGGAAGAACAATGATGATCCAAATGTACCAATAGTATGGAAGCTCCTAAGTTCCTACACACAGAAAACCCCTACATCTCACTGACACAATGTACATACTGTCTTGAACTAAACAATATTTCATTATTTGCATATGAGCATCTACAAATGAGAAAGACGAAGAAAAAAGAAATCACTAGTCTAGAGCACAGGGTTTGGGAGACACAGAGAAGGCCTTATTGCTTAGCCCCCAGAAATTAAAAAAAAAATAAACGCATTTTGGGATATGGGCATTAAGAATACACTGCTTAAAACTTGATCTTGATCTCAGAGACAGTATGAGTGTGTACCATGTGACGGAGCAGTTGCTATGGTAATGCTCTTTACTGAATAGCAGACTAAAGAAGTGCATGGGCATTTACTGAATAGCATGTACAAATGCATGTAACCCACAGAACATGCAGCAGCAGCTGCTGCTACCCAGAGACACCTATAGAGAGTGAAAAATACTAAGTGGTGAACTTTTCTTTTCATAGTGGATATGCCTGTTTCCCAGGTCTGAACTGCCTGCTTTTATATCTGAGCCTGGTTCATTTTTACAGCAAGGCACCCATCACCCCATGTGGGAGTGGCTGAGGGAGGCCATAGCCATGCAAAGAAGAGATTGACAGGAGAGAAAATGTGTGTAAATGCATGTGGAAAACTTCACAGCTACTGGTCTTTTCTTTGTTAAATGGGGCATGAGTCAGAACATTCGCCTCTCTACAGCTGGCACTGGCTTGCCTGCATTTGTATACTCTCCCATGCCACAAGCAGCAGTCTGAGTTATGGCCCCGGCTAATTGCTAAACCTGAAAACAAATCTGATAGAAACAACTTTACTCTGTTCGGTCAAACAAAATCTTTTCAAAGCAATAGAGAATGCAAATAGAAATGACAGACAGCTTGGTATAGAGATGACCCCAGCACATAGTCATTTGAGTAAGATGAGACTGATGAGAATCTAAGAATTGCAGAATCAGAACTGTAGCCAGTAACTTTCCAGATTACTTGGAAAAGAAACAAAGTCTTCCAGTGCATAGTTCGGAGCCATGTGCAGTTGAGGCTCCAGAAGACAAGGGAATAGAGACTAGAAATCTACTGGGGTCTGCCTGAGCAGCTTTGAATCCTACAGACAGCGCATCTCCTCTTCAATAGTATTTTAATACAATGGTGATGGGTGTACCATAAGCATCCAGACAGACACCCAGAGATTTTCTGAACAGGTGTGCTACAGCAAAATGGCTCATTATCAAGGAATCTACAGTAAAGTTTCCCTGCTCACCACAGAAAAGAATTGGTACCAGTACTAATAAAGCACTGGAAACATACAGATGTGGGTTACTGGAGAAAGAGAAGGACAAAAAAAAGAAGGAACTATAGAAAATAATCTCATGTGAATGGGGTTTTCCCTTGAATGTCGGATTCATATGGTTTCCCCAGCCCTTAGTTTTATACAGTAGGAGGCTCTCCTACACCACAGGGAATTGGGAACTGTGCAATGCAGGTCTGGAAAGAAAAGCAACTCAGGGAAAAGTTATTCTGCTACAGATACTGCAAGGGAGAGCTCTCTTATGCCCAGTCCCCACCACTCACACTAGCCACCGAAACATACTAATTATGTCCGGACTGTGTGAAGCCATTTCTTTTAAAAACATTGCACATCTACAGCATGCCATGAAAAAAATATCACTCTGCAAAGGTCTCCATGACACAGGAAGAGTACATATGGGGAACAAAACAAAGTTTGCATTCTGTCATCATTTACAAAAACGATTTGTAAATATTACATTCTTATTTCACTTATTTAGGGAAAATTAAACAATTCTTCATAGCTCAGTTTAAAAATAACTCCACTATTAATGCAGGCCCTTTATTTAATCACTGGCTAATTTACTCCTGACAGAAAGTAAATTCCACTATTTTCTGTGAGGCTTTATGAAATTGCCATCATTTTTAATTAATTCTTAATTAAAATATATTACACCACAGCTTCTACCCATCTCTCTTGATATTCTAACATAATCAATTCAAGACCATTTACATATCATTAATTAAAAGCCTTCCTCTCTCATCCTTAAAATCATAATGAGGCTCTATTTCTCATTAGCAGCCTTTAAGGGATAAAATAACAATACAGACAAGAACGAATGGTAATTTAAAAAACCTCTTTTCTCCCCTTAAAGCTTTTCAGAGTGGACAGTGACATTTTCCAGAGTTCTCCAGTTTAGTAGTTTCTGAACATCTTGAAAGATTTTTGATCTGTTACATCATATCCCCATATTTTCCACTGACACAAGCCACAGTAATGGAATGAATCGACTTTCTTTTCTTTTCTTTTTTAATTTAATTCTTTGAACATGATATCTAACACCTGTACAGGAAAATAAAAGCAGGAGAGCCACCATTTGCGACTATGGAAAATTAAGCAGCTTTCTATATCAATGCAAGGACAGATCCCCCCCCCCCCCCACTAAAATCCAGTTGTCATGGGGTACTCAAATCAAAACAACACGTTGCCACAGGAGTCCTCTTTGGGAATTGGCCACAGGGTATATCTAATAAACCCTAAACTATGTGAAACAGATTGTTTATCCATGAAGGCAAAAAGCCACAGCAAGACAGATTTTCTTTCCTTGTTTGTTTTTGACAGAAGCCATAACGATACCCAAAATCATTTTCCATAGCTGCACACAGAAATGGTTCAAATCTCAAGACTTTAAATATGCATAAGGGAAAATGATAGATAGAAAGTCAAATTTATATGCATTATTGTTTTCTAGTGCCTGCCAGTGTCAGGATGAAATATACCACATTCATGTTTGTAAGTAAGAGCTGAAACAGGGAAGATAGTGTTAAGTTCCAATAATTAAACTCTAGAGGCAAGAAATGTTTTACACATTTGTAAATGAGCTGTGATATATGCTGCTGCTATAAAGAATTGCCATTTATTGGTAACGAAATGTAAAAATTAACCACCTAGTCAATAATTTTTTGCCCTATCTAGAAGTTAAAACAGTTCAGAGAAGGTTTATTGTAACTCATGACTTTTAACCTACTATTTTCAATATTTTGGCTGCAAGTTAGGAAATTAATACAACCTCCTTTTTTTATTATTAGTATAAAATAAAATTTCATTGCATATCTTTTGCCTTGAGCAGCTGAGAGGGAGGCTGCCTTTTTAATACTCAAAAAGAAGTTAAATCAAACCTTTGATTTGCTATTACATTTTTTAAAATACAGTTTATAATTCACAATTATTTCCAGGCAAACCCTGAGCAGAGAATGGAAGGAGAACTAGTATCAGAGAGAGAAAAAAACTATACAAGTAATAGACAAAAATCAGATCTGTGTCTTGAAAATTTTATGCAGAGTTATTGTCACCCACATTAACTATATCTAGGTGCTCCGTATCAGGCAAATCAGATTTATATCACTGTCTTCTGCCAATTGCAGGTGCTCCACCGCAACTTGTCAAGACAGCCTGTCTGAGTCTTCACACGTCAGATAGAATCACAGCACTTGGTGTTTTGGTCTGTTGACAGCAATTTATTTTGATGTGTTGTCACAATATGGAATTTTTCGATGCTCTGCACCATGGTGCCAGCCAGTCCTACTGTACTTTTCTACTGCCAGATGCTACAGGTTCGGGGAGGGAAAACACACTGACAATTTAAAAAAAAAAAAGATTTTGTAATTGTTGTGAAGATGCCATAGTTAAAGCATGTTTTGCAAGACATACTCAGATGCTATGGAATCCCAGATCCTGCATACTACTGAGTTTACAGCAGAGCAAGGATTGCCAATCCAAACTGTTAGAACAATTCATGTCCTTCAAGATGCTGATATGTGATCTCGAGGAGAGCAAGACTTTTTTTTAAAATAGGGAAATTCAAACACCGTTCCCTTCTCCTATGGCTAATTCTGCTCATGCCCACTAATACCCAGGGCTATATATATATATATATATATATATATATATATTTAGCAGTAGCAGATCCATTTATTTATTTAATGTATAGATTTAGAGATTATAAAGACAGAATGTGATCACCTAGTCTGACCTCCTGCATAACACAGGCCATAGGAGTCCCCTGAATTAATTCCTGTTATCTTTTAGAAAAACATCCTGTTTTGATTTAAAAGTTGCCTGTGATGGAGAACCCACCACAACCTTTAGTAAGTTGTTCTAATGGTTACTTACCCTCATTGTTAACAGATCTGCACCTATTTCAAGTCTGAATGTGTCTAGTCTCAACTTCTAGTCATTAGATCTTGTTATACCTTTGTCTGCTAGACTGCCCATTATCAAATTTTTGCTCCCCAAGTAGATATACACTAATCAAGTCACCCCTTAACCTTCTCTTTGTTAAGATAAACAAACTGAATTCTTCAAGTCTCTCACTATAAAGCATGTTTTCTAATCCTTTAAATCAGTCTCGTGGCTCTTCTCTGAACCCTCCCCAATTTATCAACATTCTTCTTGAACTATGGACACCAGAACTGAGCACAATACTCCAGCAGCAGTCGCAACAGTGCCAAAGACAGAGGTAATATAACCGCCCTGTTCCTAACTGAGATTCCCGTTTATACATCCATGGATCAATTTAGCTCTTTTGGCAACTGTATCGCACTAGAATCTCACATTCAGATGATTATCCTCCATGTCTTTTTCAGAGTCACTGTTTCGTGGGATAGTCTCACATCCTGTAACTAATGCGTACATTCCTTGTTCCTAGCTGAATAACTTTACGTTTAGCCATATTAAAACACATACTGTTTGCTTGTGAGGAGCTTACCAAGTGATTCATATTGCTCTATATCAGCAACCTGTCCTCTTTGTTATTTACCACTCCCCCAATCTTTGTGCAATCTGCAGACTTTAACATTTTTATCAATGACTTGGAAGAAAACATAAAATCATCACTGATAAAGAGCATAGGGCCAAGAACCAATCCCAGTGGGACCCCACTGGGAACACAATCACTTGATGATGAATCCCTACTTAGGTCTTAAGATATAATTGTGTCAGACAGTCACTTTTTAATCCATTTAATGTGTGCCAGGTTAATTTTGTATTGGTACCACAGGACATTTTGATTAAAAACTAGAACAAGTCAAATGTCTTACACAAGTCTAAGTATATTACATCAACACTATTACCTTTATCAACCAAATCTGTAATCTCATCAAAGAAGAGATCAAGTTAGATCTTGTCAAACTATTTTCCATAAACCCATGTTGCTTGGCATTCATTATATTACCCTCCAAATTCTTCATCAATCAAAACTCATATCAGCCACTATATTAGTTAGCCCAGCATCGATGTCACGTTGACAGGCCTACCCAGGTCATTCCATTTACACTTTTAGAATATTGGCAATACATTAGCTTCTTTCCAGTGTTTTGAACTCTGCCCATTGCTCCAGGAACTATTGAAAATCAACATTAACAATCCAGAGAGCTCCTCAGTCAGCTCTTTTAAAGCTCTTGGATGCAATTATCTTGAGCTGCTGATTAAAAGTGTCTAATTTTAGTAGCTACTGTTTAACATCCTCATGGGTTACTATTGGAATAAAAAAAGGGTAATTATCATCATATGTAATGACTATATCATCTGGGTTTTTCCCAAAATACAGAACAGAAATTATTATTCCACACTTCTACCTTTTCTGCATTAGTATTGGCAATTCTATTATTTTTATTTAGTAACAGACGAATACTACTGTTCAGATTATTTTTGTTCCTAATATACTTAAACTCCTTCTTATTGTCCTTAATTATGCTGGCTGTTGATTTCTCCTTGTATCCTTTTGCTTCCCTTATCAATTTTCTACAGCAGCAAGTTTACTTTTTTTTACTTTTTTTTCATGAAAACTGCACTTTGGTGAATTTCACATTGAAAAGCAACACATTACACCATGTGATACAATGTCTTCTGAATGATATAATCTAATGAGACAAGATGGAATTGGATAAAAGATATAGAAATTAAAAAGCAAGCTGAGAAGCAAGAGCAAATAAGGTGATTTGATTTGCATATAAGTTTGTTTACAATGTAGATGAGTCCTCTCATCTTAATCACTGAAGTGGATTTTGCCAGCAACACAAAGCATTATTCAACACTGTTGTACAGAATTGGCACATTGGTACTGAAGAAGAGGGGGTGGTGCTGGGCTAGGACTGAGATGGCCTGGCAGTGATGTGTAGGGAACCTAAGATTTAGACAGTGGAAGGTTATATAAGTTGGCTCACAATTAAGGTGCCTTGTCAGAGCTGTTCAGAAGCCCAAGCTTGGAACAGAAAGGAGTTCTGCAGTCAGGATTAAGAGGCTCTGTTAGAACTTGGACATGGCAGGGGAGATGGGAATAGCAGTGGGTGACGCTGGTTAGGCCAGATCTGCTTTGGCAGAGCCGTGTGCAGAAGCTTGTCATCTTGTCAAGCTGATGTAGGTGACACAGTGGTTAAAATGACAGTTGCTAACAGCACCATCCCCATGCGGGGGCTGCAACAATGGGAAATGTTAAGAGAAATGGTATAACGTTGGCCAGGCTGCACTGAACAATAGGTGTTAAGAAATTAGGATGGAATCCAGGCACTAAAGCACTTTAACTAGCTGTCTTATACAGGCAGGGTCTGAAAAGACCTCAGCACCAAACCCTTCTTGTGTGTAGCCAATGTAGTAAGAAAAGACCCAAGTTTAAATGCCTTCTTCTCATCTTATTTCAGATGCTTGTGGGACAAGATCCTTGCCACTTGATTGAGTTGGAGGGCTGCAGTTTCCCTTTCTTCAGCAGTCTCCAGGCTGTTGTGTTGATGAGGAGTGTCATCTCTTGAACTGAAGCCCCTTACCACATCATCTCTGGAGTGGGAGGGAAGGGCCTGTTAAGCAGAGGAGGAAAAAGTGCTCCTCCTACTGTAAGCTATGGGCCTCCAAAGTTTCTTCCTCTCACATTCAGTTTCATGGGCAGGAGATGGAGCACTAGAAGCCTTCTCGGGCTTTCAGAGGTGCAGCTGTCTCATTCAAAGGCAAACCCAGCCTAGTGAACAGGAGTAACTGAGGGTGACAAAGGGCCATGGAGAAGGTAGATTATCAAAAAGATACATGTGCATAGAAAATAAATATCAGAAGTGAGATATTTGTAGGAAACTAGGGAAGGAGCACAAGTAGGCATGCAAGGAGCCCCCAGATGCAGAGAAACCTGAAGCTCTTGTCAATTCACCACTAATTTCAAAACCCATGCTAACCCATGTAACTGCAGAATCAAAGTAATTTCCAGTGGTACCTTCAAAAATGCACTCATCCAAGGACCAAAATGCTTGTGTTTCTCCATCACGAAATATTGGCACAATAAATCATTCTGAATTTTGCTTGTGATTTTAATTATTTCCCCTAGTGGGCACCATCTAAAAAAGCAAATGAGCTTTCTTGACTGTGGAGGATTGGCACAGCCCTAGCATTAAAGACCAAAAACCAGTTAAACAAAGTTTCAAGAACAGGATACATTTATTGCCCATACATTTATTTTGGGCTTTTGTCAACTGTCCCTGAACTTAACGACATTCTGACTTCAGAATTTCTCTTGGCCCCACCTTCATTCATCCCTCCCTTGTACAGGCCCTGATGGATCCATCTCCTTCCCACTGACATTAACTAAGGTTGAGGAGATGCTGAGGACAGAATCAAATCTGTCAGAAGTAAAAAATGAAACAAAAAGAGATAAGTAAAAGCACAGAATTCTTTTCAAGGACTTCTTGATTAGAAACAACCACATTCATATTCAAACCTTTTAGAAGCCAGGTTGCCTTTTTCAACAAGTTGTCTCTGTCGATATTTGCCCTGCTTTGTTATGGGACTCCTGACACTCCTAATAGAGCTTCTAAATAAAATAAAATAAAATAAAAACAGTGCATTTGTACTGCCAGGCAATAACCTTCACATTTTACTCTTCATTCATAATGAAAATTAAGGGCACATGACCTGCATGCTAAGTGGCTTTCAAGACCATATGCAAGCAATTGTAGAAAATCTGGAAGTAACCACTGCATCATAAAGAGACTGTCTAAATGTGTGCAGGACTTCAACAAAAATAATAAACACGATACTGCTGACTGTATATGGTCACAGCATCAGACAGAGAGGCCATTTGGCCAGGAAAGGAATTCCTCTATTGTACTACTACCATGTGAAAATCTGTTTGCAATTATTTTTCATTCAGAAACATGATACAATAAAGATATCACTGTTAGTCCATGTTTATATTGCAGGAAAAAAATAACTAATGCAATTTGATACTGTACAAAAGCATATTGCTAACATAAAAGAAAGCTGTAATTTAACAATCAACCCTGGAGAAACAAACTGGATATGCTGAAGTATTCATTTTAGAAGTGCTTTCATACTCAGAGATGGGGCAAAAAATAGGATGTCACTAAGAAAAGCATTGTTATACAGGAAATAAGTGTTAGCACCAGTTTATATGCTCCAGTGGAACTGGGCTGGATAGAGCAAAGGATTACATAGATTGAGAAAAGAGCAAGTGCAGCTGAAAATCAGGGGCTCTGAAACTACAATCAGCGATCTATCTCCCAGTCAACTTATTCAGAAGCAAGAAGCAAGCTCAGAAGCACTAGGAATGCGATTGCTCTCCTAAGGAGAATCCTGTTAAATCTCCCTACTAGCTCCTTAATGAATGGAGAATCAAGCTCAAAATCTAAGCAATTTACCCACCTTTGTAAGAAAGTCATTTTGAACTAAAAAGAGGAATTGTTGAGGGCAACGTTCTGATCTTTTTCACTGAAGTACTTTGAATGAGGCACTAGGTATTTTACTTGGCTTGAGAGGGCCGTCTCACTGCATGTACTGTCCCCTTGGTTTCAAAAGTGAACAAGTGCTATTCAGCGATCGCTGCAGTTTATTGCAAAGGTAACAGCAGCATTTCACCTATTACAGCACCAGGACCGTTCAGCAGTGCTCCCTAACTTAAGCAGGGTCTATTCTACAGATGCTAGGGGAAGCCAGGATAACTTCCCAAGAAATGAGCTCCTCCCCAGCTTGCCCCCAAACACTTGCTGCTGTTGGCCCCACCTTCCAGCTGCTGCTGCTGTTAGTCCAGCAAAAAGAAGAGAGACAGAAGTAGCATGGGAAAAGAGGGAAGAGGAGAGAGCAGGGAAATAAGTTAGTTTGGTTTTTAAATCACCTTTTAAACATAGTTTTAAATGTTGATATTGTGTTTGTGTGAGTATGTGTCTGTAAGTGTGAAGGCATGTGAGTGTAAGTGACACAAATGCACAGTTGGGTTTGAAGGCTCCTCCTGGGCTAGCTGCTATTTGATCCTCAAATCCAAGTGATCACTATAACCAAATAGAGTCAATGACATGGACACCAATTATTTACACATGCCACTCTGATTTGCTTTTCAGTGCCATACTTTATTAAACACTTCCAAATAGAATTGAAAAACATTGTTGCGCAATTAAGCATTATACAGTATTACACTTTAAAACAAACCCTATGACAGTTCTGCACTCTATTAGCATTGTTAGATATCATGTAACGTAAAAAGTAATTAAAAGCTAAAACTATAGTACTGTAACCACTGTAACAATCGTAATCAGACTGATTGCTGCAGCAATAGAACTATCGTAATTTTTTTAATAAAGCATATATGCCTTAGCATTTCCCCCCCAAAACAACACATTACCAGCTCCAAAAAATAATCAGTGACTTTCTTTCGCTTTTTTGCTGCGGTCTGCAGAATTGTGCACATTCTAAGATGAGTAATTCTCATATAAAAATGCAGAGATACTCTGTCCCAGATCCTCACTGGCAGATGTGCCTTAGAATGGGGAGATATGCTCTTGTGCGGAGAGGTAACTCTTCTTGCTCTCTAATTACCCTTCAATGTGACCCTTATAAGCAAAGCCCACTTATGTCTGTCTACTTGATTTACATACATATATGCATCACACACATACTGCAGTGGATTGAGTTTCCGGAAATCAAGCTTTATAACTGCTGAAAAGCAAGTGTGAAATTTTAAAAAACTGAGAGATTTAGGAGCACAAGTCCCATGGAAAGTCAGTAAGATTTGTATTCCTAAATCTTCTAGGCATTTTTGAAAATCCCACTCTGTATCTGTAGTTTACTATGCACATATATATTTCCCCCCCATTCTTAGGGTTTCAGAGCAGTTGGGTAAATGGTATTTCCAACATTCTGACAGCCCCACCAACTCCTTCCATCACATCACTCACTCTCAGATATAAACTCTGTGGGAGGCAGGAACTTTCAGTAACTCAGGCAGGAACTCCTGAGGCAGGAGTATTCAGCATGAGAAAGGGTGGCAGAATTTGGTTCTATATAACTCTAGCAAGAGTTCTAATATTGATACAAAATCATCTAGAATTCTGATGCTGACTGGTTTCTCCCACATATAGAATTCACACCTGGAAGAAAGAAATGGACCAGCTGAGGGATAAGGTACTTTGAATGAGAGCAAGAGGGGCAGAATCTGACCAACAGTGGATAGAGGTGCCTCTGGCCTTCCCATTGTCTTAGATCCCCATGTTACTGACTAGTGCCAGGACCTGAAGATGAGGAACTCTTCTTGTCTCTTTCTTTTGTATTTAAGATACCTTATTAGGTACCAAAATGTCACTGTTGCACTCATCATTCTCCAGGCTTTAAGCATAGTATGTGGTTGCGACATGAATATATCTTTCTGTTGTCTCCCTGGAGACAATATTCTGTTGCTGTAATGTATAACTGAATCAGAGTGTGTGTACTAAAGCACTGAGAAAACCCAACCAAATATCTGCTATAAAACAATACTGAAACCTATTCCCTTCTCACTGTGCTCAGGCAACCTCAGCTGAGACTAATAAGGGACTACATGGGCATAGTCATAACAAAACAGACCACTTAAGTGCATAAATCCTATTGGCTAAGCACAATACACTGCACCACTCTACACAGTGAAACCTGGATTGATGAAACATAACTGGGACATGACATTCATGTGATACTCGAGGGTTCAGATAAATGGGCAGGCACTGCAAGAGTATTTCCATGCTGCCTTCTCTATGCAGTGTAACATCGGCAAATCTTTCTTCTCCACCCACCCACCCACTCACCAACCACAGCAAGCTAAGCTCTAAGTAAGTGGGACTGGTGTAGCGGAGACAGATAGGAGTGATGCTGGTAAGGAACAGAATCCTTCAATCCAGGCTTGTCCATAGCAACAGCTGGCATCTCAGAGCTATATTAGCATCTGCAGACCAAATACCTTGGAGGGGAAACAGCCACTGGATCAATCCATCAGCCATTCCCCTCCCTACCCTCCTTCTCTCTCTTTGGTGGTAGAAGATGACCCTCCACTGGAACCTTGCCCTGCCTCCTACCATCCTTCTGCAGAGGACCCAAGCTGGTTCCACTAGACCCAAGACCCTTCATAACTACAGAGGAAGCTGCAGGATTTGTTCCCAAATGCAGAAAAACTCTAGACTCTTAAAGTTTTTAATACACATTTTGGGGAAATTCCTGTCCTTCAGAAATGCACTGGGCTCCGGATAGACAAGTTCCCATGGTTGCAGCAAACCCTCCCTGCTGGAGGATGCAGTGACCTTCCCATATTAGCACTGCCCCAGTTCTGCACTCAGCAGACAATGCTGCCATGTAATGCTTTCCACAGCCACATGCCATTCAATCTGCATGCAAGAGTCAGTCATAATTAATGCTAAATAGTGTGATAGATATGGGTTTCCCCTTGGATTTAAAACCACAGCACGCCTATAAAGAAGGGCTTAATACTAACATTTTGCCATACTTGAAAAATTAATTTCAGCCATGTGTCTACCTGAGTCTGAAGATTCTGGGTGGTATTTAAATAAGACACATCCTAGTGGGAATGGGAATAAACTCTTTACTTGCTAATAATGCCCATCTTGTCTGGGTTGTTGCTGCAAAAAAAAAAAAAAGTTGTTTATTCTTCTGTGCATTACCGTATGCTTCCCTGTTTAATCTACTGAAGTCATGAGCAGCCATGATGGAGCAGGAGCCAATGAGGAGGGTGAGTCCAGCCTCACTTCTGTTTATCACACCAATGTCTTGTATCTCTGATACCACAAACCTGGAATTTTCAATTATAAGAAATCCTAAGGACCCCCAAACTCAAGCTGGACATTCCAACGCAAATCTCCAGCACCCGTGCAATTCACTGAGGCTACAACGCACTTAGCCTGTAAAATGAATGGTCCAGAAAGGTTGATAACCCTTCTTTTGCTCAAGATGAGTACTGGGTAGAGTAATAAAGAATACAATACTCTGTAGACTCTTTTCTCCGCCAGTGATAAGCCAACTCGTTCATCGACGGCTCCTCATCATCCTGCTCAGTCTAGAGCTATATTTTGTTCATCACCAAAAACTGCACTATTTACCACTCTATGGTCTCTTTTTCTGGAGCACAAGACAAGAAGTAATTGCTATGAACTTCACACTTTGCTACAGAAGTTGAAGTCACTGCTATACAGTAGGACGCTCCCCTCTTTATTGGTATTAAAGGGACTTGTGTGTGTCTAGAGAAAAAGAGACTAGGCCTCTAGGTGTTTAGGAAATGGAGAGGTATAATTATAATATTGTCTGAAAGCTGGTGGGATGAGTTAACAGAAACAAATACAGCAACAACTAGGAGTCTCTCTTCATCAGGACAGAATCATTATAAACACAAACCAAACAAGGGACCTTAAGCAAAAAGAGTAACATAAATTAGCTTCAGTTTTCTCAGGGCCAAGAGTAGTCACTGCAGAACATCAGAGATCAAAGTGACAAAACTCTGAGGCAAAAACTGGGTGACATTATATTGTCCAAGCTGACAAGAACCATGTCCAGGTCTGACATCATCCTCACCTTTACTGATTCTTTCCACTACACAAAATGGCCCAGGTTTACACGTGTACTGCACTGGCCTCTACAGAAAAGTATCTATTTGTTTTTTAAAATTGGTCAAGTTTTCTCCCTCTGGGCTTCTTGAGACAAGCCTTGCCACTTTTTTATTTTTTGCATATTATTTGTATGCATTATGACCCATGAAGTGCTCAGCTAACATGAGACTTTTAAGGATCAAGTAGGGCCATAGATATGTGTAACAACTGTTTCCTACATACATACAATCCTCTCCAGAAGGGTGAATATTTACACACACATTAAGATAGAAAACCCTACAGAATTTTATGATTTTTTAAAATCCATTGTTCTTTTTAAAAAAGTAAATACTAATGGAACTTGAGAGAAAATTAAATAAATGCTACTTAATAAATAATATGAGGACTTCTGATAGGCTCATAATTAGGGCATATAGAGTAAATTCACATTAACTTTATAATTTACGGTTAAGAATTTTTTCATTAGATTATATTTAATATATGGCTTCATCTGTACATTAAAATCTCTAGTTATATTGTGTACCTACAGGTTGGGACACAGATTTACAACAGAAGGCAATTAAAAGATTTTTCATTACAAATTATTAAATAAAGGGGCCAAAGCAAAAAGCGCGTGAATTGGATCCGGATAACCCCAGGGAACATCCTTTGGCTGGAGAGCAGCAGACACCCCCCCCTCCCTGACACGGATGTCTCTATGCATCGCTACTACATGGCCAAATCCTGCTCACCTCACCAGCATGAGGTAATCCCACTGACTTCAGTGGGACAGCAGAACTGTTCCATTGGTCTCTGGGGGGAGGAGGGGTGTTAAAGCAAACAGGATTAGGCCCACTAATGCAAGGTGTGGAGCAATAACCAGAAGATGGTAGAAATAAGTAGCCCAAGAAAGAGAGAGGCATCCCCCCAGCACCCACTCTTCTTTGTCCTCCTGACAGGAAGGATCTCCCATTTGTTTTGCTCTTAGACCACCAAAGGCTCCACATTGCATGCGGGGAGGGCAGGGCCCTGGGAGAGCAGATGCCAGGGAGCCAGAATAGGTAAAACCAAGGGAGTGGAGTGCTGTGCTGTGCTGTGCTGTGCTGGAGGGGCTCCAGCCAGAGATCTGCTGTGGTGCAGTATATGAGAACATAATGAACCTTCACCACCTGCACAATGGTATTAGGAAGCAGGAATCCCACAACAGGCATTTGTTAATAAAACTATATTTTGCTGTTACAAATGCCAAAGTGAAGCAGCTCCAAACCCGCATGTCTGGGACCACATTCTATCTCCCAGATTCCAGGTGCGCAGAAGGCCAGCAGGAGACCCCACAGGCAGGAAGGACAGATCATCAGAGACAAACTTGGTCATGCAGAACCCACAGCAGAACTCTGCCCTTTCCGTTTCTGTAATGTGTGTTAAAGATTCAATTGAGGCAGCAGGAATGTGTTCTGAAATCTGTGGGTTGGGCTCTTTACTGTCCATTAATTTTATTATCAGCTACAAAATTTAGATAGTAGAGCTGTGCTTTTAAGGGCTATTCTTAAAAATCTGAGCCTCTGTTAACCTTCTCTCCATGACATACATTATATATATTTGAGAAAAAGGAATAAGGCCCATTCCCCATCAGATTAGAGGGGAAACTCTTCTGTAATGAATAAGGCAAATGATAGCTCTTTTAACCATGGTCATGTATTAAATAGTTTGAAATCAGTCTCAAAATATTCACAGAGCCATACCCCTACAACAAGGCATGGCTTGCCACACTGGGCATATAACAGCGAGAACACAAGACACAATTTATACACTGACTGAATACACAAAACATTGTCAACAAATGTTATATTTACCATGTCCAGCTACATGTACTCCGTCCCAAAATAATCTTGATTTTCCATAACCACCTTTATTCCAAGCAATCTCTTTCTTCCAGAGATGGAACATTAAGGGCAGAGGACTGAGTTACTACAGAGAATGCTTTCCCAGGTGTGTCTGGTAGGACCTGCCCACCTGCTCCGCATCTAACTGAGCACCATATTTGGGGACATGAAGGAATTTTATCCCAAGTGAGATGGGAAGAGCTCTTCACCTTTCTCTTCAGCGTGGGACATGGGTCACTTGCTGATTTAAACTAGATTAAATGGTGAATTCTTTGTAACTAGAAGTCTTTAAATCAAGATTTGAGGACATCAGTAACTCAGCCAGAGGCTATGGGCTTACTACAGGTGTGGTTGGGCGAGGTTCTGTGGCCTGCAAGGTGCAGGAGGTCAGATGAGATGATCACGATGGTCCCCTCTGGCCTTAAAGTCTGTGAAACTCTGGGGTGAAGAGTTATGACTAGAACATGCAGGCTTATATATCAGCCAAGGGCCTGATAATTACTTATGCTTAAAAGTATTACAGTTAGACAGAGAAAATACAATGGTAGAGGATATGGTGGTTATTTATTAACCCTAACACCAAAAAGTCCTGTTGTATTTCCATATCACAGGCCTATTACCATGGCAGATCCTTGAGATGGAAATCTCATCACAGCTAACTCTGCCACTTGAGCTTGTACACCCCTCTAGTGCTTGGTGATGAGGTGGCTTAATGCACACTAGAGATGCAGAATTTAATGCGTCTGATAATAAATCATATACTTCTCTTAAAAAAAAATATCCAATAAAAACTTTTTTCATTCAGCTGCTTCAAAAACTAAGTTTCTGCTCAAATTCTCTTTCTTCTGACCCATTCTGCAGAATAGGAAACAGTGAGTGATCATCCCCGTGAATAAGAAAGTCATGTTAATGAACAGAAAGCTGGTCCCACTGCTGACTCCCAAGGCTGGAGTCAGGATCCTAAAATCCAGTCTGTAAGGCACCAGAGTCAAGAGTGCCTGGATGGTTAATACCACCCTGGCTGACCTGGGTCCCTGAAGAAGTTTTGAGATTATGGGGCTTAAATGGGACTTAAATGATGCCTAGGCCTTGCATTAGCTGGCAGCACAGAAGTAAATTTCACCCACAATGCATAGCTTGACAAGAAGAAAACAATATCTTGGAGAGCAGCATGCTAGCTTATGGAAAGTATGAGCAAAAAATAATGAAATTATTCAAAATAAAAGAGGAAAGAGGGTACATTCGCTCATATGGGAAGAGGATTGATTGATATTTAAAAACAAAATCACAAAATCTGTGTTGCCATGCATATTGTTTGATGTCAACTATGATAGTAAAAATAAAAGTAATTCTGGATTTATGTCATTAAAGTTGTAAAGATAAAATGCTTCAGTCATTCTCAAGCAAAAAAATATTTCTGGTTTAGAAATAAATATTTAGAAATTATTTTGACTGATTCTGGAATCTAGCCCTGTTGTCAGTTTTGTTTTTTTTAATAGTTGTGTTGATTCTGGCTTCTAAAGGAGAAATTCATCAGGAGGAATGCTGGAAATGTGTCTTACAACTACATGCAAAAGCGCTAACAATCTTTTAAAACTCCACCCAGTAGAGTTGCCATCAGTGTAGTTTATAATCCTAGCTTTGAACAGCTTTTCTGACTGCAAGCTGTCTGGGTAATTACTAAGCTGTCTGAGAATTACTATTGAACTCTGTCCCTTTTTATCTCACTGACTGACTACTATTTGTTATTAGCCCAAGTAATAATAATATATTAACAAACATGCTTAATATACAGAAATATATGTTTGCATTTAAACTGCACTGCACTCTGCACTCTTAAGTGTAGAAAACTACTGTGAACAGACTGAATAGCTATACAGAAAACAGGCTATCATCTTCACAAAGGCCAGGCAGAGGGACATAGTCACTCTTTAGTAATTCCCACAAAAAAAATGCTTTACATTGAATGGCAAATGGGTAGTACTCCGAGAATTCCATAAAATGCCCCACAGCAAATGACAAAAACTGCCTAAACTGCATTGTAAAGTGTATGTATCTGTCTTACAGTTTCTATCAGGTCATTCTCATCCTGCTGCAGGTTTGGGATGCCTGTTAGTGTTAGATGGAGCTGTGTGCTCTTGGAAAGGGGAATAAATTCCAAAGAAAGGAGGCATCAGATTAGCTAAAGAGAGCTCCTCCTGAGTTGGTATTCAATATAAATGCTTAGGTTAAGGGTGTTGACTAACTGTGGTAGAGAGAACTTTTTCACAAAAGCCTTGACATCCCAAGAAGTGCAGTTATATGGGAAACCTCTATCTTTCGGATGGTTTGAGGCACTTTTAATATTGCTGTGTGACTCGGTATACTCATGGCGTGTGGACATTCAGAACCAGACTCTTGTGGTACTCTTTATGCATGCATATATAGCTGAG
Organism: Emydura macquarii macquarii; assembly: GCF_026122565.2. Lineage (NCBI taxonomy): Eukaryota > Metazoa > Chordata > Testudines > Chelidae > Emydura > Emydura macquarii. The sequence continues at coordinate 1,666,309 of NW_027130828.1, forward strand.
TTTTTCTTACCTGTTTCTCAGAGACAGACAACTTATTTTAAGCAGAAGAATAGCTAAAGTCCTTACAGGGGAGTCAATACTTGAACATCAGAAGAATTCTAAACAGGATCACGGAGCCATAGATCCTCCATATAATTAGGCATTAGAAAGAGTATAATTCTCCAAAACAATTGTGTATCAGTTCCAAGAGATCTCCACAGTGTATGGGACAGAAGTTCTAGGGGACTCAGCTATTTCAGGTTTTTATTCACTATCTGAAACTTTTATCAGTTGTGACATCCAGTACTCTCAGACAACACTTCTTTAAAAAAGTATTCTGCCTATTTTTGTTTGTTTGTTTTTTGGCTATAGGCAATGAACTCAATAGCTTTTACAACAACGCTCACTGGTGATGGTAAGGAGTAATTCAATACAACAGCAGGCCTCCCCACAGCAAATTTCCACTCACTGTGCTTCACATGCTTGTCATTTCTATCCCATCAAAAGGTGAGAGGGGCAGAGAACAGATTCTCAAGAGCAACAGGCTTAGAGCACTAACCCTGAGGTATTAAGCCATCCTGCTTATAGTAAATAGCTAGATTACTAGGTTTCAGAGCTATAAGATCAATTTCTTGTCATAAAAGATGATCTAAATGCAAAGGTTAGAACGTATTAGCTGGAGTGATGATTTCAGATTACAGCTATTAATATGCCAGGCAGAAAAGAAAGTAGGTTCACAAGGCAAAGGTGTAGCCCTACTGTACTAACTCATGGCACGGACCCCTAAAGACACGTCTATGGGGACGAGGGGAATATCCTTCCATTGATAATATATGAGATCTGCAATTCTGCTGATATTATTCAATGTCAAAATTACTGTTACATCTTGTACTCATGCATTTCACTGACATCATCAGATGGAACTCAAAGGTCCCCAGAGGACTGATATATCAGTGGAACTGCTACAATTACTCCACTGACATTGTAATAATTCTGGACATCATGAAAGGTCCATGCTCACTTTCTCTTGAAAAGAGAAATTACCAATGAACCTTTAAGCAATCCTCTCATCCAAAGGTATCAATAATTCATGTTGTCCCCAAGTAACACTCTCCCTGCCCCAAAACCTCTTTAAAAAGACTGGTGCAAATGTCCCATTTCCTCTGGCTGAGAGTCTGCAAAGGAAAAATACTGTGCAATTATGTTTCTAAGATAACACTATGGCAGTACAAATCTAAGGCATGGGAGATGCTTCTATTATCATAATACTTTCTTCAGAGCCTGTATATACTGGGAGTTCATGTGCCAACATACTGTGGGGGGGTCTAGCACTTAGCAGAAAGTTAATTTTGCTGACCTAGTAAGGAGTAAGAACACACAACAATGTTCAGAGTTATCAGCCCTTTATTCCCAATAAAAAAATATTTGATCACCGTTTGTTCATTATATAAGTAATTTATATGATGTTTTAAAAAATACAGTTTGTATTGAAATATTTCAAATACAAAATTCACTTTATTACATGTCATTTTTATCTAACAAATGCTGTATACTGCAACTGAGTTAGCAGTTATTTCATCCAAACTAATCAACAAATACTAATTAAGCCAAAGAGAAACTAGTACAGCCCTGAAAACCTGCTGCAGATTTTCTGCACCCTTATGTAAAAGTCTTGTGTTATTAATATCTATTTCAGCTAAAAATAAATTCTATGAGGGGGAAGATGTCACTTAAGGAGTTTCACCTTACTTGTTGTTCTGTTATTTGCACAGTTTTAATAGGATTTTTCTATTAATCTGTTACAAACCATGAAATTTTATATTTTCTCCATGACCAAGCCATGAAATTTGCCAACTTTATTCATGATTTACACTTGGTCATAGATGTAAGGTCTGCTATGCTTTTCAACTAAATAACTACTGAAGCATCCCCTTTGGATAGAATGAAGAATTTGCCTATAATTAAAGCAGGAATTGTTAACTGCTGGCAGTAAAAGTTTACAGCATTGTTTGACAGTTGCAAAGATAAGCCAGTAAAAATCCTGGGATGCCGTGCCTACCTGTGCTTCCCACATATCCTAACAATAGGGTTATATCTCTCAGCATCATGAAATCAATCTCAGATTAGGTAATGAAATATGCACCAGCCTTTTCCCAGAACCTTTGACAAATCACACACAATCCTAAATCTTCATAAATCACGATTAAAGACAAGTATATCATCACCAACGCATATATCTTCCCATGCCTGACCCAGAGACTAATGAGAAAAGGCCTAGACTATCTCTTCTGATTAATTAATTCAAAATGTCTGCTGTTATTCAAATGTGAGGCTGGTATTATTTGAATAACACTTGACAGCAGTGCCTGAAGATATCATTTCTGATTTGTGAAGCTGCTACTGCATAACTGATGATAGTTTATGAAAATGTACCATTGAAGCTGCTTTACTTGGCACAACTGTGAAAGGTTTTCTGGAGGGGGTTCGGTTTTTTCCTCAGTAGTTGATGTTCCTAATGTTGTCAAATATTTCCAAAACCTGTAAGAACTTGGAAGCATTTTTTTCTGAACTCTTGATTGAATATTAGCTTCTCCTTTCTCGAAGAATTATTTACCCAACTTGCTATGTTTTTCTTTTTGTAGCAGAAGCCAAAGACATCCACCAAATGTGACGTTTTCCACACTCACCTGACCCCAAATTTGTCTTTTGCACTAAGTGTCTTCCTTTTCACATGAAGGGAAGAATTCAGGAGACTGGACTGGTTCAGTCATCTCACTTCAGGTGCATGCTCATTCCTTTATTCTTAGTGACCTGTTTTGGGAGGATGGCAATATCATCCTCTTCCTCCTCATCAGCGTACATCAGCATAAGGTGCATTATAGCAATAACCTTGAAGCAGATAAAGCTGACAGCCACTTCCAAGAATGGTAACGTCAGTCAGCGGCTAGTTACTGGATGATGCTTCGTAAATAGAAAGTTTGCACTCTTCCTTCCTCCCCACACTTCTAAAACTCAGCCAGTGTTGGCATTAATCTAAACTGGTATATTTTCATCTAGTCTGACTTCCCATCATCTGAGACATCACCAGGGCTTCTCCTTGGATACAGGATCTCATCCTGGCATAATTCCTATACTGCTGTGAGCCTCCCCTTGAAATAGCCCCAGGCCCAATTAATATAGTAATTTCAATTATTCATATGGTCATGCTGGGAGTGGGTCTATGGACAAGTCTACCTCTTTCTTTCAATACTGAAGTTTCTTTTTTCAGATAGCAATCTCATTCATAGATCAGAAAGCAGCACAAGCAATGGTGTAAGGTATTTTGTCCAAAAGGTCAAAAATATATAAACTAAGATATGCCATTTCTTATGGCTTGTCACAGAAATCAAGGCACTTGGGAAGTTAATCAAGAGAACAAAGAATAAAGGTCACCATAGCATACTCCTTACAGGTACTTTAGCTCAGCTCAAAATACTAGTCACCCAAGAAAATCACAGCTTCTCTCATGTTGTAATTGCGGAAAAAGCTTGAAAACAAGACTTTTTGTGTTTACTAACTCATAACTCTCAAAAGAGGCCCAACTTCAATAAGGATTATTCAGCTACATGAAGGTATGTGTTTCAATTAGCAGTAGTAATAAAAATAAAAAGAGGATTTGCTTAGTGCACTTTTTTTAAATACACAAACTAAGACTCTTCATCTAAAGTTTAAGGGTGGGGAGGAGGGAGTGGGCAAATGTGAACTTCACAAATCCAGACCACCACTGACATCGCACCATCAGTCTGAATCCTCCAAAGGACTCGAACCCGCAACAGGATCCAAGTTTTGGGAAGTGCTGACTACCCTCAACTCCTATCAATTTTAATAGGAGTCAAAGGTGTGCTGCACCTCAGGGTGGAATTTACAATGAGGACCATAGGAGTGGTATACCACAGTGCATGGGGCTTCTGAAGGAGCTCTTATCAATCATAATTTTATGTTAAACTTAAATTCAGCATTTGCTCATCTTTAAAATCAAAATGCCTGTTAAAATAAACATCTTTGTCTTTCTAGGAGATAATCATGGTAGGAATTTCATTATATACAGTTGTACAGCAAAATATCCATAGCCAGTTATAAACTATTTTTATTTTATTAGTCAAATATGAAACTTGATACCATGCTCATAACAATTTTAAAACTGTGATATTCTACAACAGTGTAGCCATAAGCACTAAAAAAAAAAAAAAGAGGATGTGAATTGTAAGGTCTAAAACGAATATAAATCAATCATTATGACAGAAGTAGCACTTATTTGAGAGTCAGAAGTGAACAAAATATTCTGTGTCAGCAAAATGTCTCCTGTCAAAACCTGCTCTTTAAAATTTCACTACAATGTGCTGAGACAAATGTCCTTTGCAACTCTGTATAGAGAGGCATGTTCTAAATCTTCATAATTCAAACCTCCTGTTTTCAGACAAAGAAGAAAGCTGTAAATGGTTATCTATTTCTGTTGATGAAATAAACTGTGTTTCTAACCACACCAAGTGCTAAATGCCGCCACCTTCTCCATCCAACACTCAACGAGAACGAACTGCATCTCTGAATTACCTACCTAAGTAAGTCCCTGAAAGACACGTCAATAGGTTTATCCCCTTTGTTCTTCTTATGAGTGAATGTTAATGCTCATGAAAGTTGAGGGGATATCAAAATGGAAGTATATGTTTATGTGTAGATCACTTCAGCATTTTGGCAAGTACAGGTTACAGCACAAGGTGCTGCACACTGCACTGAGGATTATCTCAGCTGTGACCCACTGGTCTATGGACAAGGATCAGTGGAGATGTATTTATGCCTCCTGTATTCCAGGTGTCCTATTATGACTTTTTAAAAGTTAGGTATGGGACTCTTTCCCCCCCCTCCCCTCCCCCATCATGAATCTTCTTGCTGCATCACAAGCTGATGGATGTGTTGGCTGCATCATGTTCTGCTATGAGAATGTCCACATCATGCCCCGTTGTTCATGGCTGGCCACTGCTATACTCCCAATACATGGCCCATTCTTTTCTCTCCCTTCTGTAAACCCAATAGGATTGCTTCCCCCTTCTACCTCTCTGAACCCATGACTCCCTCATCTCTTTCCTTAGCAGGCCCGTCTTTGCTTAAATGGTAAGCATTTTGGAGAGGTTCAATCTTATAGCTGAGTTTTTTGGGCTAGTTTCCTCCCTCTTTTTCCCCCTTGAGTACCTGACAAGTTTCCTGAGATATTCTCCAAAGACAGATATTGCATGATTTCACTGGGAGCTGCATTATGTCATTTTTCAGTGTAAATTACATTTAAAAAAAGAGGACATGCAGCTAAATCAGATCAAAATCTTTTTCTAGTTGGGTTGACATTGCAAGTTTACCACCTTTTAAGTGGTTGCATTGTTTGTTTGAGCTGCTGTAGTTTTAACATATACAGGATGCTATATTTAAAACTTTAAAAGGTGAAAGATTCCAATTTGTGTTAACATGCTGATGATAAAACAATTTCTTTCATTTTGAAGACTGTGGAAAAGATGTATCCGGGTCTGTCAAATATGTTCCCAGTATCTGGGCTGGGGTGAAACTGGCAAGAGTTACATGATTTCCTGCTAAAGCCAGCATTGTTCAACCCTCTGTTCTAAATTGGACACAGTCTGCCATGTAGTCTAAAAATGCAATATGAAAAGGACTGAGATCTACTGTAATTTTTCAACAAAACAAACCACAAATAACTAGGAAGAGCAGCAGTTAAACAAAGCACTACCTACAAATAACAATGTTCTCTGATTCAGAGCTCTACTTCTGCTAATGTTATAAAAATAAATGGGTATGTTGAGAATTTAAACAATGCCTAAAAACTGCAAATGGATGTTATTTTTCTGCATAACAAAATCATATTTTCATAGCTTGTTTCTCCAAAATATTATAAACTCTTTTTCCTTGTGTTGTGCCTTAAGACATCATGTGCTTTTATCCCTTAGCAAAATATGAACCAGCTACTCGGCTGACAATGCCAAGAACCATGACAAAATGGATTATTAATGAGAAACTGATCTCCAGAACTCTATTAATTTATGTCTTCCTGTCGCATCCCAAAGACGTATCAGCCTTCTCACTCAAAGAAAAAAATGCCAACATTGTACTTTGTTTTAAAGTTCTTAGATGAAGAATTCATTATCCAAAGCACAGTTGTGTTATTTCAGTCTTCTTGTAGAATAAAGATTCCTTATCAAACAGCTGAGAAAGCTGCTGACAAGTATGAGGATCTTGCAAAATATATTTACATAAAAAATTCAATGAGGAAATTTAGGTTTTTAACCTTTTTTCCCTCCTTGGTAATACTCCTTTACTCATTCTGACCCATCGGCACATTAAAAATGAAGGCCTTGAAATTCCACATGCAAAAAACTGAGAAATACTAATGTGATGGTTATTTAAAAAAAATATTATTAATTATACTATTTATTCTGATACAAAGGAAAATGAACTAACATGTCAAGAGAACTATGTCGGATATCTTTGTTAAGCATAAATAGTGAACAGACATAAAATATCCTTAAGCTTTCACACACAAAAATCTATCTAATCTGTGCTTATGATAATATTTATGAAATAAAAAACAGAGAGGAAAAATTGCTGTAATGTACTCTGGGTGACCTCTGCTTTCCAGAAAGAATGAAAACAAGCTTTTGCTTTTCAATCCCCATCAAAGTGGAGTTAAAGGAGGGACAGCATTCCCTTGCTCACTGCCATTAATCATTGCTTTCTTCAAGCAAGTGCGTATTAATTTCTGTCATCCCAAACATCATCGAGTATTGTTACAGCACCGTTCACTCCTCATTCACCACCAGTTGTTACCAGTTTCCCTACACCGAGCAGAGACAGGGTGAATCGTGTGGATTTCAGTGTTAGAGGCCTTTATCCCTGGGGTGCTGACACCAATTAAGCCATTTCAAGAAGAAATGAGAACAGGCGCAACCCTTCTATGTAACAAGAGCTTGCACCTAGCATTGGCAGGTTGCCATTTTCTGTTGCCTCACACTACAAAACATTCTGCCACATCCTTTAGAATTATACAGCATGTTTACATTTAATCTTAGCAGTATCTTGGCTAATTTTTTTAGATCTGAAATGAAAAACTCAGTGTGGGAGCTTTTGCAATCACATTTAAAGTCAACTCAGAATAATATTCCCAGATCTCAAAAAAACCTTAGGAAAAGGTTTATAAACTAAAATGATAAAACCCTATTGCAATATTTTTTTAAAAGTCAATTAAAATTGATATTAAAGAGAGATAGTAAGGAATAGTATTATCAGAATGAGCTCTTGTTCCTTTGCTTAAAACTAGCATTAGATATACATATGGGACAACTGACTATAGTTTTTACATTACAACATAATAGATTTCCTAAATATGAAAATTAACTGGGAACTCCAATATCAATAACACAATGCAAGGTTGATTAATAATAAGTATCCTTACATTGTTGCATCTGCATCTGTTTCCTTTGGGGGTTTGTGGGAACTATAAAATTTCACATTTCATAAAAGTTACCTCGATCCCTAAAAATCAACATATTTAATGAGTTTAATTAATATCATTTGTGCATTACTAAACAGCGTGTAAAGATTGATCAAACTTGCTAGCGATATTGTTGATTTTTTCTGACTGCGTTAGATCTAATCATTCTCCTTGTTTTAGACATTTACATCTGCTTTTAAGTTTTTATGGCTGCCTGTTGGCAGGCAGCAAAGTGGAGCTGTCGATGCTGCTGCAGAATAATGCAAGGTTTGTTATGAATTAAATATTAGAAACCTTAACGCAGCGGCCAATAAGAATTATTTGCCTTATTAAAGCAGCAGAAGACTCTGATTAAATTTTCATTGCATTGCAGTCTTTTTCCCATTTCTGCTTTCAATTCATCATTCTAATGTATGAAAGGCTTGCCGAATAATGGCATGGGGACTTAATTTCTGGAATGCAAATATGGCAAAGAAAATACCATAAATACCCTCCCAAAAAACATTAAACAGTCAGTTCTAATTAAGTGAATACTAACTAAGTAAATATTCTCTTAAAGGGAAAAAAAATAATTCAAGATGTCAAGAATTCCAAGAAGACAAGCACTAGAAACTCACGCACACGCAAATTATAGTGCAGCTTCGATTATCTGAATGTCATGGGGGCATTGAATACATTTGGATCATCAAGGTTTCAGGTATTCAAAGAAATTTCCATGGGAGTAATTAATAAATATCGGGGAACGTGACATGTTTTAGATAATTAAGAGTGTAACTTGTATGTTCTGGAGGATCAGATCTGTATATCTTTTTTTAAATAAGAAAAACATTATTAACACTGCTTGGCTTACTGGCATTGTAACAAATTTTCATAAAATTCTTCTAGAAAAAGAAAAATTCTCGCAAGAAAAGAAAAGCTAAAGGATATGTGGAAAATGAAACTCAGCTGGAAAACCTGCTAGCACTTTTTAAACCTGTACTGTGTATTACTGCAAATATACCTAGGGAAAATAGTCAAAAATCCTGTAATCATATGTCCTATACTGAAGGTTGTTCATGTTTCTGCCTTAATGTGCATCAGGAAGAAAATGAACTTCAAGTATCCATTTCCCCTAGAGAAAATCTCTTCTCTGAAACTCTGCAACTAATGAAATGGGGATCTATAAATAGCAGCATCATTACCATGAGAGCTCTTGCTTTGTACCAGTTGCTGCATCTGACCCTCTTTACACTAATAACTACTAGACTTCAATATAATTCCTCTATAGGATGATCAATATTAGGACAGTTAAAATGTGATGTACATTTAAACTACAGAATATATTTACTCACCAAGCTTGCTGAAACATAAGAACACACCACAATGCTACCTTGCATTGTCTTTCTCTGCTCACACTTATTAGAAGTTTCTTATTGTGTTAAGTGAGATGAGTTCTGCTCTATAACTTCTCTCTCATGTTATAGAGACGTGCATCGTGACAAGACAAAAGCCATAACACACCTGAAATTTTCCCTACTGAAATCTTTCCCGATGAACCTTATTAAAAAGGTTACTCCATGGCAAATATTATCCACTAAAGCATTACTGTAGTAAACTCTTCCTTAAACTGTTGAATACAGTAAGTGAACATCTAATCAGTAAATGTAATGATTTGGAAACATGTTTTACTCATAAGAACAACCATACTGCTTCAGCTCAATGGTTCATCTAGCCCAGTGTCCTGTCTTCTGACAGTTGCCAATGCCAGGTGCTTCAGAGGAAATAAACAGAATAGGTAAATCATCAAGTGATCCATCCTCTGTTGCACATTCTCAGCTTCTGGCAAAAAGAGGCTAGGGACACTTCAGAGCTCTCCTATAATATTTTCAATTACAATAGATCATTAAAAAAAAGTTAACCAATATTTTATTTCACTGTTGGTTGTAAATTAAGCCATGCTAAAAGATAATGCATTTCAGGGATCTAGAAAGAAACAGGAACTATTTATTAGGTGTCTATGGAATACTCTACCACTGTGTATAATTTATTGATACTGAGATATTTATGTTGCCCTTCATTAAAGGTAAATATTCAGTTACATTTGCATCTCCCACATACAAAGAGCTCAATTGTTCTGCTAATTTCATATCTCTTAAAATAAATATGATAAAACGTTCCAGTGGGTGGATGAGTTTAAAGGCTTTTATTCTCTGTGACAAAATTATTGATGACAACATATCATAAATGGCACTTACTCCATATACACATGTCACAAGAAAATGTAAAATATTAGAACAGTTATGCATGCAGGAACATTTACTTTTTAAATGAAAATATAACATTCCAATATTAAACACCACGTGGCTAAATCAAGAGAATGTATCCAGAGCCAAAGAGGACATCAAATTTCACACATGCTTAATTTGATATTCTCTGTGCTTGCAGGTACTGTATATAGTAAAATTTGATTGACTTTATTTAAACTATAAAACATACAACCCACCAGCAGGCTAATGACAAATGGTGCAACCAAAGAAAGCTTTTTGCTGGGCTATCTAACTTCTATCTATGCACCAAATATACCAATTTTAGCATCTCTTTTTTCTATTTGTTAACTCACAATTTAAACTAGGTATTTGATGCCAAAATCAACTATCAAAGTATATAAAATGTATTGAAGATTGTATTCATACATGTAAAACATACTGTACTTGTTCTGCTGGAATGTATTAGCATTTTGTATGTTACAGCAGTTTGTTATTGCTGAAAAGAAAATACATTTTGAATTTATTCTCTGGGTGAGAGAATTTCATTACAATCTTTTTTTAATCATTCAGATATACCTTAGAGCCTAAAAAAAGGGTTATTGTAAATATTCCAGGGTGTCTGTGTGTTTTAATGGGATTAATATTATAAAACACACAACAATATTTGAAGGGAAGGATTTAGGAGAAATATGCTGAGTCAGTAAAGCTTGTAAAATGTAATCAACATTGCATTTAAACATCAGGAACCAAAGGCTGCAATTTAGCAAAAATATGGTTTAATTTTTGGTAAACATTAGGATATGTGGGTAGGCAGTGGTGTTTACTCTTGGGCTAAAAAAGTATTTGTTAATCCAGAATCTGGTGGTAGCTAAACTTTTGGTTGTATTTGTAAATAAAATTGCACTTATTTCTTCAGCTGTGTAGTTTGCACCTTCAGGGCACAGTGCGATAGAGCAAAATGGGCGAGGCAAGAAAAGCATACATGGGATTTAGAGAGTTTGAGAGTTAAATAAAGCAGATTTGTAAATGGCAGGATACTCGCAACAACGATGTGGTTCTTGCTCTGAAGCAACCGATCGAGCAGAGCTGCTCAGCGGCACTTGACAACAGCAGTGCTCCCACAATTGTAACCCTCAAATCCAATCAATCGTTGCTCTTTGCATTTCAAGCAGCTCCTGGCTGCCACTGCCTGAAGATAACTATTTTACCACCTCTGTCATGCCTAATTAACAAGTCAGATGTACAATTTAGAAATTTTGCAATTAACCTGCTAAAATATTGCTGGAGGATGCTAATTGTTATGCCAGTTGCCATAAAAGCTCATTTGCATAACTTATGTGTGAAAAACAATTATGAGCGGCGTTCACAGACGCGGTCCACAAACTGCTCCTAGCTACGGATGAGAGGGCCACAGAAACACTTAATTCATTGCCCACAAAATTATGTTCCCCCTTTTCTTAAACAGCATCTGTTTTGTGAAGCTATATTCATAGAAAATCCCCAAATCAACAATTAGAAGCATATGTAAATGTGCGATTACAGTTCTTTTTCTTTCATTGACAACTTCCCCTTTTCCCGTGCATGAAGAGTAGGGAAGGGGATGATAAATGCTTCACTGTTCCAATTCCCTTGCCCCACAAATAGGAAGTACATTTGGCAGTGCCAGTGAGACTGCCAGCCCACCAGCCAGGAGGCAGCCATTCTCCTCTGCTCTATCTAGTCCTTGCAGTAGGATCACTGGGGGCCACTTTCACAACAAAGAAGCTAAAGTCAATTGTTTCTTCAGTGAATAGGCTTCTGTTCTTCAGCATATATTTACTGAGGCATTTATAGGGCAAGATTTTTACTATTAAATTGAAGTCCATAGAACATGGTTGTTGTACAAATATTTACATTAGTGCTGACCACAGCCTTATATTGCTGCACTTGGAGAGAACAATATTTCCAACCCTGCCAGGCTTGTTTCAAAGGCCGCATTTTTAGTTCTCATGAGAAAAAAAATGAACTATTGTTTTTTACATAACAAGTGCATTATTTATATACAACTAGTGACTAAAAGTATATTGCTGTCATTTAACCCTCTCATGCTACATTATTTGGAACTGAAAAAGAAATACCCTTCCAAAGGCCATTGAAATTTGCAGTTATCTAGCAAGCTAACATTTAGTACACTTAAAAACGGGAGCTTTCTTGTGGAGAGGAGGGAGGATGGGGATTGTAGAGTTGTTTTTGTAAGTAGGCAACTTGTTTATACGTTAGCAAGTTTTCATAGCCCATTAAATATAAATACACTAAATACAAATGGTGTAAGACTTTTATCTCCAACCAAATGCAATGACATCACATCATTACACCTGTACCACAATGCTGCCTACACTCCTTTCCAAAATAGTGGAGATTTCAAAGTTACATAACAATCATGATTAAACAGCAGCTGTTATGATAATCAGTCAGTAACAGGAAATTGATTTGTTTAGTGCTAGCAACTACAATATTATTAGACTCTCAGTATACTGAAAGGAAGAAATATTTCCTTTATTGAACACAAAAAGCCATAAATTTAAGTAAACCAAAATTAGTTCATGTAATACACTGACATCCAAGTATTTATGTATATAGAGCCTATCATTTAATTTTCAGACATTCCATTTCTATACTTGGTCACAGTCAAAAGGTCAAGAACCAACAAGTCAATAAGTTCCCAAGGATCATATTGATATCACGTCACTGCCCCAACAAATGGAGAGGAAGTAAGAAATAATTCACTAAAAATTCTCAGCAACACAATAAGGGTGAAATTTACCCCAGTACTGCAGGCTCACTCACTGGGGCTTGTGCACTAGTTAAGCCTTTAAAGTGAAACTTGCTCCAATGCACTGAGCCCATAAAAGTATTTTGGGACCATTAAGTCCAGTGTTAAAGGCCAAATTCTTCTCACCCTGATCTCTTGATAAAACTCCCATTGATTCTGAGGGGCAGGGATTTCACTCTTAGGGCACTACCTGCAGTCACTTGTAATGCAATACCTAAGACATTTCTGCTTCAAAAAAATAGACTGCAACAAAGGGAAAAAAATAGGAAGTAGAAAAACTGATAGTTCCTACTCTGTTTGAATAACAAGTGAAAACTAAAAATACTTCCACTGCATGTTATTACCAACTGTATCACTGGGTTTTATAGTGACAGGACTGCGCTATAATTTTTGAGAAAACCTCAGCATAAAGCGCCATAAACCCAACTACTCCTGTAATGTATCACCTTATCTAGTGCACAATCATTTCCACAACTTTTCATGTTAGTATAATTTGTTCAAAAATGGTAATAAATATATCCTTGAAGTCAAATAAGAATCATTGAACAATCTACTGTAACTTGTTCTTACTAGTGACAGTCACTGCTGCAACCAGCATCTAACATATAAGAAAATAAGCAAAACATCTCAATGTTATTTAGTACAATTACAAATATTCACTAAAACTATGAAAAGTTTCTTTAAATCAACAAACATTTGTAATCAGTGCTTTAAATATCCTGCCAATTGTGTGATGGTATCTAAGCAATCGCCAGCAAAGCAATCATTGCCTATTATGGACAAGGGGTTTTCTTTATCACTAAATAAAAATAAATATAAAATCAGGACCCTGTTTTCATTCTGCTACAAGACTGATAGGTTTGACCATGAATTCAAAATACTATCATCCCCAATTAACATACAGAAAAGCAAATCCTCTAAGGAAAGCTTTAATCTTGTTATTCTTCAATAGGTGCGACATCATTTAGGAATACTATAATTTAAGTAATAATGGCCACTAGAAATTCATTTGATATATATGAAAAAATATAGGAAATAGCAATCTAACATATCATAGCAATTAGCATCTGCATAACACTTTATAACTTCAACATATAGTACAAACATTTGTTGATTAATCCTCATAGCAATCCTTGGTAGGAAAATAATACCAGCATTTTATAGATCGGTCAACTGAGACACAAAGGGTAAAACCCAAAACCAGTGGTAAAACTTCCATTAACTTCAGTTTTGTCTCTAACTTCAGTGGGAAGAAGATTGGGCTTCTAATGATTAAAACTCAGAGCTCCCCGTCCTGTATACTCCATAAACTAGATTACACTGCTTTTCAGTACCCCATAGTCTGCATTATTAAGGATATAGTTAAGATAGGCCTGTAAATATGTTCATTATTTAACCCTTTAGTCAAGAGGTTGTAATTTGAAAGTGAATATTTGCTGATTCTTGGCACATTAGGTTAAATCCTGTGAGAAAATTTGGTTTTGTGGTTTCGGAAGCTATTCTGTTCCCATCTAACTCCAAAATGGTTTCATTTTGTTAATGAAAGTTTTCAGGTTGTAAATTCCTCCTAATGAAGATTTATTGGTTCAACCAGTTCAAGGGGTGGTGAGGATTAAAAATAACCAAGTATTTAATTTACAAAAGGAATTAATGGAGCAATATGGTAACCACATTTCATCGAAAATGTGATAAGGATTCTTAGGCAATAGAGCGAGGTGGTGTTTAGTTTCCTGTCTATGAGCATGTTTGTGGCAGCTATTTACATGAATGGAAGTTCACATGTGCACAGACACTATGGTGTGCATGCCAGTTGCAAGGACTTGATAATCTGTATGACTCTGAAGAGGTCACTATGGTTTATTGTGTCTTATGTTATGATGTTAAAAATTCCCCAACAGTGATAGAAATCAGTGGCCCAATCTAAGGGGCCCCACTTTGAGAGGCACTGAGGCTTCTTTAATTATTGGGGCTCATCACAAGCATGATCATTCTAACACTACGGCCCAATTGGCTTTGAGATAATGATCTATGGAGGAGATGTGGACAGTGTAGACATACAAATCCTCATATCCTACAAGCAATCAGAGAGAAGGACGGAGATACTTAACCTTTTTTTAAATTTTTAAATAACATTTTTCACTGTCCTGCATTATTTCTGAGATATTTTTGTATATTTCCATAAAAAAGGAGAAACTGAACAACAAAACTATATTCAAGAAACAGGATGAGTCTCAATTAAAGCTACAAGAGCCAGGAAATTTTGAGCTAAATCAGAAATTCTATCTTTGACTCATCCTAGAGTGCCATAATACTGCAGGGGTCTTAGCACAGTTATCTTATGACTCATATATACTCTAATAAATAGGTTCAATGGGTTGCGTTAAGGACAGAGTTTAAGCATTAACTCAGAATTCCCTAGCTTTTATGGATTTAAGTCAACCTTTAATGTTACTTCAACATAGTTTCTGGCAGTTGAATAAAATCTGTGGCCAATGTTACAACTTCTTCCTTCCAAATATACCCCCAATTTACATAAGGAATCATGGAACACCCTCCAACTGAGTTGGGATGATAAAAGCTAAAGACCTGATTCCCCAGTAACCTTTAATGTTACTTCAACATAGTTTCTGGCAGTTGAATAAAATCTGTGGCCAATGTTACAACTTCTTCCTTCCAAATATACCCCCAATTTACATAAGGAATCATGGAACACCCTCCAACTGAGTTGGGACGATAAAAGCTAAAGACCTGATTCCCCAGGTATCCACATCTATCTACAGACTTCAGCTATTCAGCACCTCTGAAATCAGGCTTTGTTGTGCTAAAAGTGGCAATAACATCACCAACCACGTTTACTTTTCAGCACAAGTAATAGTTAGCACTGATCAGAGTTTACAATACAAAGTTGTAAGATATATCTGAAATAATACCACAAAAGTCAGATGACACAAAGAATTATAATACTTTTCTTTTGTTAAGGTACAGTAACTGAGAATACAATGAAATTCTTCACGTTCAGTATCTCCCATTAGATCAATTAATATTCAGAGAAAGCCTTTAACATGAAGTTTAAATAATCATAGAAAGAGAAAAAGAATCACCAATGTTCTAGAAGCTTCTCTAGACCTTTCAATCAATTTTATTTATATGCAAAACCAAGAGAAACTCAGAAAAAACAAAGCTCCTCCTGATGCTAAAGCTCTCAATTTACTGACAGGCAAATGGCTTCATGCTGCCACTTAATCTCATTTCTTGCATAATGCCCTCTAATTAGCATATCAAAGTGAATTAATACTTCTAGGGCATTAGCAATGGGAAAATCTGCTCCAGGCTTCACAATAGCAGTTAAGCAAGAGCCAAGAAATCCTCAAAAACACCACAAACCACTTTGCATTGCAAAACTGTTCAATTTATTTATCCTCTCTCTCTAAACACTTTTACCGCACACTGTTTTACTACTGTTCACCAAACAAAATGATAATTGCCAAAGTCACCAGCATCTGTAATGCCTGTTTAGAATCTTAATTTAGATTATGTAGTGGAAGATCTCTAGATACTTTACATATATAACAGAGCAAATGAAACATATACTATAAAATTGTTATTCTTTTCAGGTTTTTTTAAATTCAAGATAATATTATTTAATTCCATTTTTGTGCCCACAATAAATAAATAAATATCAAATCATACTTGAAAAGCCACCTGCTGGACAATGCGGACTAAGAGATTAGCTTTAAAGTTAATGCATAATATAAATATAACAAGAGGTTTTGACTTGTAAACACATGATAAAGAAACTCCCCAAATGATTGATTTGTAGTATTATAGGAGCCATGTTATTCAGTGATTCCTATATTGGTACAACAATTTCGTATGACTGTGCAACTTGAAATTGGATTTCTCTTTAACAAAAGAATTTAAATAAAACACACGAAGATGAAATAAGAAAAATAAATTAATATGCTTCTGTGCAAAATGTTCTTTGTATCAAATATCTTCAGCAACAAACACATACTGCAATAGCTGCTGCATCAAATAATTATTTTTTCTTAAAAAAAAAAATCAGTCTACTTTCAATAATATATTAGTCTGTAAAATATGTTATAATTTATAACCAAGGATTGAAGAGATCAGAAACTTCAAAATCTCTGAACTAATAAACCCTCATAAAACAAACCCCCAAAAAACCAAACCAACCCTAGTAAATATAATCTAAACCTATGTATAGAGATTAAGCTCTTATGTAAAGCAAATGGCAAGATGAGGAAGAAAATGTCAAGTTCAGTGGTGTTTGCTATGTTTCTATTTACAGCATATAAACAATAAGAATAAAGTTTTAGAAGTCACAAATGAAATTACTACAGCTATTTATCTAGCATTTCTCCCCTTTCTAAAGAATGTGCATAACCCTTACTGAAAAATATAAAGAGTGTTCAAGCATTGAGCTTCATTTCCCTGCATATGTAACTCCCTTGTTTACTTAGGTTGTAAAGATAACACAGTGAGTGGAATAGCTCTAATGTCCATCTGAAAAGCCGTAATTCATCTGTTTGGTTGATGTACTACTCTAATTTTATAAAAGCAAGAATTATAAGAACTGACAGAAACTTTAATAATTTATATTAAATATTGATGTGAATTATTTGCTCCATTCATACTTAAAGACATGAATTGCCTACCAGAGAAAAGCAAATGTGACAAAAGGTCAACATGATGGTGAAAAAAGGCAGGCTGTGTCAGGCATGTGTTATCTGAACCATGCTGATCACCTTGATAAGCGAATAGCATTAAACATGACTGCTGAGAAAACAAACAAAGCATTCTTCTCATGGTGTCAATTCACAGAATACAAACAACTACATCTAATTCCATCAATTATACAAGAAAAGGAAAACTCTTGAGTCCCTATTTATTTTGACTAGTTAGTATACAAACTTATTATTCATTCTTGTTTTACTTAAAAATATTCACGTGAGATTCACAGAACTGTAAAACAGCCTAAACATTCAGATTAAATATAAACTAAATAATTTCACTTTATTGAATTATATATTATTAATATATATTGTATGTGTATTTAAAACTTTTATTACATTTGAAGCAATTTAACATTTTAATTCTGCATATACTTGTCTAAGGTAGATTACAAACATCATTACATTTATGTTTCACACAAATTAATATTTAAATTGAATAAAGATAGCATAATATCCGTATCATGGAAGTGTGTATCTATCACTGAAAGCTGTACAAACTGAGTTGAAAAATCTATTAAATTTGTAAAATAAGGGATGGCCTTGGATGGCTTGGATCATTATCTACTATTATATTTATTTTTATCAAACCAAAATAAATTATTTAAATTACTATGAACATCATAAAATAAAGCTGGTGTAGCTCGTAATCATTTTTAAAATATTTACAAATGTGCAAGCTTGTTTCATATTCAGAAATAAAATGAAGTCCACTAAATATGAGGCAGAAAATAAAAGAATTATCTGCTCATTCTGAGTTAGTATTAAAAAATAGGTCTAATTTTATCTTATGTGGGGAAGAGGGGGGGAGATGGTCTGGAAACGGATCTTCGTAATCAAGTGAAAGATTGTGTGTTATTTAAATACAGGAAGGAGCTCTAAAATGGTTTGGCGTAAAGGTAATATGTAGTAAAAAGTCCTCTAAGACAAAATGCCAGACGTTTTGTTGGGGGAGAGGGGGAAATAAAAAAAAGCCGTTCTTTTTCTTGGCCAAAATAAATAAATAAATAAATAAATAGAGAGATAGATAAATCTCACATTGAAGCACCATGGAGATAGCATTTTGTCTCTACGTACATTTGAAACGGATGACAAAATGACAATCGGATACTTAATTCAATTTAATTTTTACTAGTAGAACATTTATGAGGCAAAATGATGCCATTACCATTAAGGTGGTGTAACATACTATTGGATGTAATGAATTGGAAATATGTTTAATAATTATTTTTAAAAATATATCATTTAGGAATTTTGTTAAATTTTAGCTGATTCTTCCTAAAAATTCTGACTATTAAAAAGGAAAACAAAGAATAAACATTCCTACATGAAAACAAAGATGTAGATTTTTTTAATCCACATTATTTATTTTCTAATCTATTCAAAGTAAATTTAAAATTATATTAAAGAGCCTGATAAAAGGCATATGACTGCACCCTTTTTTTAAAATAGCTCAACTGTATAATTATTACATTGCAATTTCATCTTTTAAAAATTGTTATAATTTATCTAAATTAGCTATGTCATTTTACCGTTCCGTATTTATCTTTTAACATTCAGTTAGGGATTGTTTTATTTTATTGCAAATTATTGGCATTATATGATGATTACAAATACTGAAAAGTTTAAATTAATTTAATGTAAGAAAACAATCTTGCAGTTGAGTTAAAAAGAACCAAACTAAGGGAGGTCTGATATTTTCAAATTCTTACTGCAAGAGGGGGAAATATGAGGCCTTTCCAATGCTAGCTATATAGTGGCCACTTCGGTCAATATGCTGTGAAATCCTTAGGGGTGCTCCTGAGAACGTCCAAAGAACTGTGCCATGTGAGAGTTTTGTTGGGGAGTGAGGGAATGACATAGCCTTTAATCATCAGAATGTCGATGTATTGCCAGTTACAGTTGTAGCAGTAAAAATAAAGGTTTTAGCTTACATGGCGAACAGCAAAAAATTATTCTCATAGTTAACTTTGAGATTCATCTGTTTTTCATATCTAAAAAACCTTTTCACCGTTTGAAACAAAACTCCGCATGAAGGCAGAACATTTTTAATGATCATTTTCTTCCTCTCTCTGTAGACATAAAAAATAGTTCAACCAGCCCAACCAGCCAAGCAGGCCTTTCTCTTCCCCTGCGGACACCTCCTGCAGTCGAGAAGTTCATTAAGTTTTATGATCTTCCCAAGTCAGTCCTGCTTATAAGCCTCAGAAAGGCCACAAATCTGGCAAACCATCATGTATGCCATTAGGCATTACTAGTAAATGAATGCTATTTAGGGTTTGTGGGGACAATAAATTAGGGTTTGGTTGGCAGCTGTCATTGTTTGGAGTTTTTTTAAAACAATTTTTAAAAACAACCTAAAAAGGCAAGAAAATATGATAGATGATCTGTACTATCAGTACAGCTCAATAACATGGAATTCCACTGGAAATAACTGCAATTCCCTAACCATTTTAAAAAACATCAGAATTAATATATTTTCATTTATATTTGCATATGTAAATACAGTACTTCAGGCATAGAAATTTACTAGAGTGTAAGGATAATCAGATTCTGATTCTAAGCTTTTCGTAATAGTAAATAGTGGACATACAAAAACAACATACACACGAGTCTACGACATCTATTGATATGAGACAGAAAGACTGATACAAAGATGTGCAACAGATGTGACTCCATATTAAGCATAAAACTTAAGATTCTGGAGTGATATGTAATACAACAGATTCAGATAAAAATGTAACATAACACAGCCACTATAGACGGACCCAGTTTTCTTATCTCCCTATTTTACTAGAGGGGCTTCTTTCAGGAAAAGTTTTGGGTTCAATATTCTTTGTATTAATTAAATGAACAAGTGGCAGTTAGTTGTCTTTATGAAAACCTGCTACCTGGTGGCTGCCTCTAGGAATGCACATACCAATATATGTATTTTTAAGTTGATTTATACAGAACACAGTATTTTTTAAAATTTAAAAATAAATGTCAGATTAAAATTTGTAATTATTTACTTTGAACATGATAAATACTTCACAGAAAAACTATTCAGCTATCTATTTCTAAATAGGCAGAGAATAAGATCTTTAATAAATATAACGCATCCACTAACCCTTGAAGAAATGTGTTTTGATTTCCACAGGCATCTGATATGGCTAATTTACCTAAAATTGAGGGTTCCCCAAAACATTCTCTTTCTATCAATCTAGCAAAGTCCTCACTAGCTGAGCTGAACACTAATAATCCACCAGCAAAGTATTAAAAATGAATGCAATTAAATATAAAAACGACTGCACGGTTGCATTACTGAATTCCTTGTTTCTGAAAAGAGATGACTGAAATTATACTTTATGGGGAGGCTAGATTCTTTCTGTCTCCTTAAAATAGGTAGGGATAAAACCATCATGGTAATTTCCATTACTAACACCAAGGTAAACTTTTCCTCAGATAATAAATAATTAAGTATTGAGGCACAATCCAATTGCAACTTGATTAAATTAATTTGAGCAAAAGGCAGTGAAGACCAATGGGGGAGAACCCCTACTTTAATTGCATCCCCAACTGTTTACCCTAAAATTCAGAATTGTTTGGAAACAGATGAGTATTTGCACTTTTTCTCATTGAAACAGATCACAGAAAGTATGCTAGAAATTGCTTTCACATTTTCTTTGCTTTGGTAACACTTACTAATGTCTATATAGTCATTTAATCTCAACTGGGAGATCCTGAGTGAATATCCCCCTATGGGAACAGTTTGGAGGGGGGTGGATTTACCTCCATCAATCACTCAGTGCATTAATCCTATCCCTTCCCCGTTGCTGGGGCTGGCAGGATCTCGCCTTTGGCCAGACAGACGCCTTCACTCTTTGTTGGCAATTAGCATTTTACAAAAGAGATAACTTGCAAACTTGGCTCCATGAGTCAGGACACAAAAGCAAGATCTCAATTTACAAGTTATCACTGAAATCCCCAGAAACATTTGAAATCGCAAAATCTCTTCCCTTGTCAGTTTCCTTCTTCTTTCTGAAACAGCAATGGCCTTACCAAGCACCCACTGCCAGTAATCCTTGTCTCTGAAAAGACTTGTTTTTAATTCTCAACTCACCTCTGACATGTGGTTGACTATACTTTCCTTTCAAAGCAGTGAGGCTAAGCCCTGTGCAAATAAGTGATCTCGGGACCTACGCCTTCTTAATTGAAATCTGCCTGCTGCAAAATGTCTAAACATCAAAGGCAGGTTGCTTGGTTAGCTCTGGAGCTGGCTGGGCAAAAAGTTTAGAAAAAGACAAGAAAACAAATAAGAACCAAATGGGGGGAGGGGTGGTAGCGGCGGGGGGAGGGATTTTAACTGTGATCAAGGCACAAAGGGTGTATGTGTGTGGTGTAGGGAGGGGGAAATCATTCCCCTTATCCAGAGTAATATAATGCAATATAAAGCAGAATCAATCTTAATATTCACAACACAGTCAATACCCCAGTGCTTAGCTGTCAGCAGAAACTGAAGTGGAGTCCTGATAGCTAGGAAACCTTTGGACATTAAGCAGCATAATTTACTGAGAACTATGCACTTTTAGATTTCTTAGTTAAGATTCACTGTGATTTAATGTCTGATGTCTTATTTTGTAGTGATATGCATTTTTTTGTCTTCAGACTGCAACTGAGAACTGTAATTTTCAAGTGTAACTAAAAAGCTAGTATACAGATTATTTTTTAAAAAAGTTAGTCAGATCTTAACAATGCTCTTGCTTCTCATATTACATACAACATTTTTCAAAATCCTTCCCTCTAAAAAGTGACTAATTTTTCTCCACTTAGTCAGGAGGGTCAAAGAACACACACACAAACTGCTATAAAGTTTCAATGTGTCTTAACACTATATCTTAACAAAATTAGTTAGTCAACACTTTCGGGAAGAAAAATTTTGGTGTTTAAAATATTATTGCACCAAACAAATGTAAGGGTTTGCTGTGCTCCCTAAAAACAAATATTGGCAGAAAGCATTCTACCACTTTTACACTCCTAACTTCACTCTGTAGAGACTAGTTGTTAATACGTTTGTGTCCTCAGTGTCACAGAATTTTCATTTTTGTTGTGTTTTCTCTTAAAATATGATGCATTCAGAGAGAATGGTATATGTAGACATGTTGATGCTTACAAAGTTTACTGATCCCTTTAACAAGTTCTGTACTATATGAAGAAAGAATTTTTGTATAGCACATATATGATTATGTTTGTAGCGCACTTTGAAGATGAAAAGTGCTATATAAATGGCAAGTGTTATTGTTACAAGAGAAAGATTGTGTGTCTAGGATAAACCCCTAATGCACTTTTACCTAAATGTGTAGAACAAGCTCAGGAACTAAAATTCTAAATAATACACTTTTTAAATGGGTATTACATTTTGTCACCACACAGTTGCCTAAAATGCTGTTTTCAAAATCTTAATTACTGTAAATATATAAAAGTATATGCTACTAACTTGCTTTTACCCTTTTTTATTCCATATTATTGAAATACATTTTCTAGAAAATTTCAGGGAGGTTTTTTGCTATAATTTTTTGTCTATAGATATATGGATAGCAATATCCACAGACAGAAATACTCATGTGAATATATAACCCTCACAATATGTGTACATAAAAATAACTGTATTATATACAACCATGTATGTCTGTATGTACATAAACGTGTGTACGTATTTATACACATATCCTTTAGCATTTCTTAAGACAATTTTTTAAACAGATAATTTCCTATATAATATACTAGTTTGAACCTGGTAACTGAATGTGTCCAATAACATATATTCTGCTAATTGCACAGATAAACAATAAGGTGGCCCGAGTCAAACATAAAGTTGCGGCTGTTCCCTTGCTCCCTACTCCGCAATTGGCTTCTCCAATCTCACATTGCTCCTTTAAGAAATTGACATACAAACAAGGCGGAGAGGGGGGAGAGAGCCTGGTTGCTTCGTGTTACTTCCCTGATTGCAGCCAGAGGGGGAATTTACTCCGTGGAAGGTGACACGATCATTTTCATCTACATTTCATTTTACATCGGGATTATGAATTGTAAAATTTGCTCCAGATTTATTACATTCTCCCCCTCCTCCCCAAGATCAAAAGCAAGCAAGGAGGCAATGATCAAAGATGGCTGCGGTGCCTAAAGCAGCTTCCAGGCTCGCAGAATCTAAGCTTCGAGAAGTATTGCAATGTTTACTATTTGGGGTTCAGTTTAAAGCCATGCTACTCCTGGTCTCTTACCTGTTTTCTCTTTGATTTCACACAGGACACTGAACAGAGCAGGCTTCATTCTGTGGCAGTTCAGTGCATGCTTTCTGCAAAACAGACAGGAAAAACAAATGTATTAGCAAAAGCTATTTGATATGGCGCCTTTTCACAATAAAATGATTTAACTGGGTCTCTGCATTTTACTGTCCATATATTCCATGCAAAGTAATAGGAAGTAAAGTTCATTACAAATGACAAGGAATCTTTGGCTACAGCTTTTGGCTACGGGGGGAGGGGGAAGGTTTATATTAGCCCTGTAGGCTACCAGGCAACATAATCATATTGTGTGCAAAGAAGCAAACATTAAGAAGAAATGTAAGGATCTTTAAATTCAGGGATAAGAGGAGCAAATAAAAGGAAGTTTCAAACGCCTTCTCTCATTTATCACCAAAGCAGGGACTAGATGACAAGTAAAGATCCAGGTAGCCCCAGCATGCCTGCCACTTGCGGACTTGTGACACTCGCAGAAGTTTGATTTTAAAGCCATGTTTAAAAGGTTACTTTTCACCTGTTTAAGTCAAATTAGTTTTATATAAATTCCCTGCTATACTAGGTGTATAAATCAAAGCCTGTCTCGACTACTTTCCATTCCTCTACATTAGAACTGATTTGTTAAAAGGGGGGAACTTCCAGAGTTACATTGTTTTGTATTGACTGGGATTTCAAACACTGAGGGTTTTCTCCCTGAAGCAATATGTTTTCAGCTTTGTAATTCATCTGCCACCACTTGAGGGGCAGGAGAGAAGGAAAGAAAGTTACACTTCCTAACAAGAAATCAAAGCCTCCCGAAGAACAAATATTGAGGAATGGTGATTTTTAAATGAGTGTCAACCAGATAGTGTCTAAAGACATGGAAATGAAAATGGGAATATATATGAGGAAAAGCCTTCCACACAACGCATAGGTCCAAATAAAATGAAACAAAAAATGGTACAAGCATCACATTTATATTTTACAAATACTTAATAGCAACTTTGATTTTGCCTTTGCCGCTTGCAATTTCTTCTACAGTATTAAGAAGTTGCTCTAATCGTGAGACTCTTGGTCTCTGCAGAGGAGCAGGAGGGAGAGAAACAAAAACCACACACACACAAAAAGACAAGGTTTAATTAGACGAAACCAACTTTGCTTGTGCCTCATCCAGGCTTTGGTCAGTGATGGTCATGATCTGATGGAGGATGTCTCCGATGTCCTGCTTTCTGCCGTCGCCGTCTGCTCCTTCATGTCCATGGGGAGGAGGCAGAGCCATCCCCCCCTGCACCGAGTGGCCAGCCAGGTTCACGCCGGCCAGAGTCTGCAACATCCTGGACTGATCATCCATACCTCCTACCGCAGCCCAATCAATGCACTTTCAGAGACAGTAGCAGGAGAAACGGCAAAAAGAGGGAGAGAGTAAGAGCCTCACAATCAGAGAAAGGAGGTTTGTGCTTAGAAAATAAAATGCAAATAAATCTCTGGCTCCTGTAGTCAATTTCAGTTCCTGTTTGTTGTTATTTTGCTCTCGCAAATTAAAAACAAAAATCAGTATTTAGGATTTCACCGAATCTCAGTTGTTTATTCCACTCTCTTCTTTCCAATGCAGTAAATCACTCCCTTCTTTAGTTACAATCTTCTTTCATCATAATAATGATATTTGTGGCTTGGATAAATGAGTTGATAAGCTTTCTTTGCAGTTTTCTCTCCCTAGTACAATCTTCCAATATTCCTCCAAAGCTTTTTTCCTTTCTCTCTTCTCCTTTTTATTTCTATTGTTGCTTTTTATGTCTTTCCTCCACTTGTCCAAAAAAAAAATCTTCGCAAAAAAAGAGAAAATTAAAAAAAAACCCACAACTTGCTTTCAAATCCTTAAAAAGTTAGGAGGGTGGCAAACAGCAAAAACCACAACAAACCAAGCAAAGACCCCCATCCCCAAATTGCAACATTAAAAAAAGCCCAAGAAAACACAAACACAGATGAAAAAAATTAATTGCCCTCCCCCAAAAATAATAACAAATGATCCCAAGTCTGTACAATGGGGGTAAAATTGCAGCTATCAAAAGTTTGAACTTGTGCAAAGAAAAGAGCGGAAATAAAGGGGAAAGAACTGTAAAAAAAATTAATTACACACTCTCTGCAAAGCAATGTGCAAAAATATCAGCCGGCTGGAATTTATGAGCCCAGCAGCCCAGTGACTGTGTGTGTTTTATGTTGTTTGATGGCCGCTTTGGTGAGGGATTGACAGTCTGCCAATGCCACTCACTCACCCTGCAGACGTGTCACCCTGTGAAGGAGGAGAGTCAGGCAGAGAGAGAGCGCGAGCGAGGGGACGTGGGAGCCAGGCAGAGCCACGCCTCCTGCCCTCCCCTGCCCCTCCCCTTCTGAGAGAGACCGGGGAGCTAGGCTGAGACACGCCCCCTGCTGCTCCTCAGAGACCTGGGCAGGCAGCCGGAGCCACGCCCCCTCGCCGCCCCGCTCCTCCTGACAGACGGGGACCCGAGAACCCTGGCGGAGACCACGCCCCTTTGCTCCCTCCCCGCTAACTTCTTCCTCCCACAGTCCCCCATCTCTGCTTCACTCACTCCCCACACCACATCTCCCCCACCCCTCCCCCAGTGTCCTGTCACCGCCCCAGCCCTCCCCCACACTGACCACCCCTCTGACCCCTCCCCATCCTGTCACCGCCCCAGCCCCCCCACACTGACCATCCCTCCCACCCCTCCCCAGTGTCCTGTCATTGCCCCAGCCCTCCCCCACACAGACCATCCCTCCCACCCCTCCCCCAGTGTCCTGTCACCTCTCCAGCCCTCCCCCACACTGACCAGCCCTCCCACCCCTCCCCTGGTCTCCTGTCTCCCTTTCCCTCCCCCACACTGACCATCCCTCCCACCCCTCCCCTAGTGTCCTGTCATCTCCCCAGCCCTCCCCCACACAGACCATCCTTCCAACCCTTCCCCCGGTGTCCTGTCACCTCCCCAGCCCTCCCCCACACAGACCATCCCTCCCACCCCTCCCCGTGTCCTGTCACCTCCCCAGCCCTCCCCCACACTGACCATCCCTCCCACCCCTCCCCTGGTCTCCTGTCATCTCCTCTGCCCTCCCCCACACTGACCATCCCTCCCACCCCTCCCCCAGTGTCCTGTCACCTCCCCAGCCCTCCCCCACACTGACCATCCCTCCCACCCCTCCCCCAGTGTCCTGTCACCGCCCCAGCCCTCCCCCACACTGACCACCCCTCTGACCCCTCCCCATCCTGTCACCGCCCCAGCCCCCCCCCCCACACAGACCATCCCTCCCACCCCTCCCCCAGTGTCCTGTCACCTCCCCAGCCCTCCCCCACACTGACCACCCCTCCCACCCCCTCCCCCGGTGTCCTGTCACCGCCCCAGCCCTCCCCACACTGACCATCCCTCCCACCCCTCCCCTGGTCTCCTGTCACCTCCCCAGCCCTCCCCCACACTGACCATCCCTCCCACCCCTCCCCAGTGTCCTGTCATTGCCCCAGCCCTCCCCCACACAGACCATCCCTCCCACCCCTCCCCCAGTGTCCTGTCACCTCCCCAGCCCTCCCCCACACTGACCAGCTCTCCCACCCCTCCCCTGGTCTCCTGTCTCCCTTTCCCTCCCCCACACTGACCATCCCTCCCACCCCTCCCCTAGTGTCCTGTCACCTCCCCAGCCCTCCCCCACACAGACCATCCCTCCCACCCCTCCCCCAGTGTCCTGTCATCTCCCCAGCCCTCCCCCAAACAGACCATCCTTCCAACCCTTCCCCGTGTCCTGTCACCTCCCCAGCCCTCCCCCCCAGACCATCCCTCCCACCCCTCCCCGTGTCCTGTCACCTCCCCAGCCCTCCCCCACACTGACCATCCCTCCCACCCCTCCCCTGGTCTCCTGTCACCTCCTCTGCCCTCCCCCACATTGACCACCCCTCCCCGTGTCCTGTCACCTCCCCAGCCCTCCCCCACACTGACCATCCCTCCCACCCCTCCCCCACTGTCCTGTCACCTCCCCTGCCCTCCCCCACACAGACCATCCCTCCCACCCTTCCCCCGGTGTCCTGTCACCTCCCCAGCCCTCCCCCACACTGACCAGCCCTCCCACCCCTCCCCTAGTGTCCTGTCACCTCCCCTGCCCTCCCCCACACAGACCATCCCTCCCACCCTTCCCCCGGTGTCCTGTCACCTCCCCAGCCCTCCCCCACACAGACCATCCCTCCCACCCCTCCCCTAGTGTCCTGTCACCTCCCCTGCCCTCCCCCACACATACCATCCCTCCCACCCTTCCCCCGGTGTCCTGTCACCTCCCCAGCCCTCCCCCACGCAGACCATCCCTCCCACCCCTCCCCGTGTCCTGTCACCTCCCCAGCCCTCCCCCACACTGACCATCCCTCCCACCCCTCCCCTGGTCTCCTGTCACCTCCTCTGCCCTCCCCCACATTGACTACCCCTCCCCGTGTCCTGTCACCTCCCCAGCCCTCCCCCACACTGACCATTCCTCTGACCCCTCCCCATCCTGTCACCTCCCCAGCCCTCCCCCACACTGACCATCCCTCCCACCCCTCCCCCAGTGTCCTGTCACCTCCCCTGCCCTCCCCCACACAGACCATCCCTCCCACCCTTCCCCCGGTGTCCTGTCACCTCCCCAGCCCTCCCCCACACAGACCATCCCTCCCACCCCTCCCCTAGTGTCCTGTCACCTCCCCTGCCCTCCACACTGACCATCCTTACCTGCCCCACACGTACGGTCCCTAGTGTCCTCGCCTCCTCCCCCACCCCTCCCACTCTCCCCTCAGGGCCTCGCCTCCGCCGAGGTAAATCCCACCCAGGCCTCGCCACGCCCCTCCAAACGCCCCGCCTTGTCGTAGCCAGGAGGCGGGCCACGCCCCTTTAGGCCACGCCCCAAGGCGTGGCCCCGTCCCAGCATCAGGTCCCTGGTCTCCCGCGCGGCAGGTCCGAGGAACGCTTCTCCGCGGAGTCACTCCGCCGCTCAAGCGGTCGTGGCCAGCGGGGCCCGAGCCTCTCCGAGCATTGGGGGGTGGGGCCTCTGCAAGAAGCGACCAATTCGCTGACCAATCAGAGCCGTACGGGGACGGGACTGAGAGAGAAGACTGCCAATCAAAACGCGCGGGGCGTGGCCCAATCTGCCGTGCGCACGAGCTCTGCCCCTTCCCTGAGAAACTTGGGATTGGCGTGTTCGAACAGTCACGTGGCCGGGGGCGAAGGCCGCTGGTGTCCTCCCGCCCCCTCTGTTACCATGGCAACAGTTGAGCCGCAGTACAGGGCTCCTTTCTTGTCTCTGTCCCCGCCGCCGCCGTGCCGACGGGGAGCTCCGGCTCCGCCGCACACCAGCAAAATAAATCTTTTGGCCGTGTAAGTTGTGTCTTCACTTGCTATTCCAGCAAACCCTTTCTAGGGTAGACAAGGAGCTCCGGCATCTGCACTTCTCTGACGCAACAGACCCCACAAAGCTCATCATGAAGCACATGCAAGCCAGAGACTGTAAGGTGTAAATGAGTTTGGATTGGCCTGATCTCCTCTAGAGACTCTGACCATGTTCAGGACACGTACACATTGCAAAACAATCCTCTTTTACAAGGTTTGCCATAGTAACCCGAGATTAATGGGTGACAGGAAGTAAGAAAGGACCAACAAAGATATGTCCTGAGTAAACTCTTTTATCGTGACAGGGAAAACAGAAAATGAATAAAGTGCATTCAGAACCACACGGTGCATATGTAATTTACACGGGAAGTAATTATCCATTACGATGGGTTTTTCTGTAGGACCTAGCAAGATTCTTACATCTTCCCCTGAAGTATCTGATCGTGGCCACTGTCGGAGGCAAGGTCTGAACCAGACGGACCTCAGTCCAGTTCAGGACGGCAGTTCCTGTATTCCTAAAATAGATAGGTATTGAAAAACTCCACTAAACCCAGGGCCAGTGCAGGATTGTTTTGTCTAAGGACACCGTGTCTCGGCTGTGACTAGTGGGTCTTTGCTACACTAAAGCTTCTCATTCACTGTGTCACTGTCACGGATTCTGGGACTGTCAGAGTCACGCGTGTGTTCTCGAGCACGTCTCTCTCTTTCCGGGCCGTGGAGCTCGCCCCGCTCTGAGGGAGGCATTTACAAAGGCATGTAGGCAGCTAGAGGTGCGGCTGGTCAGCCGGCAGGATTTACACACCCACCGACACAGCTGGGCAGGGAGCTGGGCGTGTGAACCCTCGGCGCCAGCTGCAGCAGCAGGCACCGAAACCTCCTAACCCCGTCCAGAGAGCAGCCGGGATCCAGCCTCCGTCCACACCGGCCGCGAGCTCCTCAGGAGCGGACCGGTCACTGGGCAGCACCCGACCCGCGCGGGGCGTCACAGGCCGCCCAGCCCCTGCCGCGGGGCTCCCAGCCCAGGCTAGGCGGGAGGCCTTGGCGAGAAGGCAGCACCAGCCGGCGACGGGAGCCGCAGAGAGGCCGAGGGGCCTGGCTGGTGGCTTGGCTCAGCGGCTACCGGAGCACGGGCCGGCGTGACCCGGCCCCGTCACAGGCCGCAGCCACAACTGCCGGCTGCGTCAATCAGCGCGCGGCGCTAGGCGCAACCAACCGCCGCTCCCCACCCTCTCCCCCAGCGCGCATGCCCAGAACGCGCAACATTCCCCCCTCCCGTCGGCATTCGGCACACATAGGCCTTCTTCTTCGTTCTTCACTTTCGTCACTTCCGGCAGGAGGTTGTGTTTCCGGGTTAGCGGCGTGTCGCTACCGCTACCTGCTGTGTCGGTAGCGTCTCCTGCGGCCCCGGCCCGGAAGCGGCCCCGCCGGCGGGGGGCGGAAGAGCGACCTACCCCCCCCCACCACAGGAGTTGCAGCGCCCGGGCGGCCTGTAAGTGGGGAAGGGTCCCGGGTCCTGGGTCCTAGCTCTGCCGCCCGCCCCCCCGAACCTGGCTGGCCCCGCTCCCTGGGCTCAGGCTGGCAGCCCCAGCGTCTGCGGGTCGGGATGAGCTCGGTTCGGTGGTGGGGCAGGCCGCGTCCCACTGCCCGAGCTCCGGGGGCTGCGGCTCGCCGCCGCCTGCCGGGTCTTGGGACAAGCTGGGCAGTGCCTCTTTCGCCGCCCCTAGGCCCCGCTCCTCTCCTGGGGATGAGGGCAGAACCCATGAGTCCGGAATCCTAGCTTCCGTCTCCCCCTGCCCCCCTCCCCCCGTCGAAGAGCTGGACTCCAGCTGGAAAGCTTGAAACCTAGAATCCGGAGTCCTCGCTCCCAGCACTTCTTCCCTCAAAAATCAGACACCAGCTTCTTCCTAGGGCTGGGCTGAGCCCCGGAGTCCTGACTCCTAGCCCACCCCTCTCTCCTGCTCCGACTAGTCCATATAATGCTCCTTTGGTAAGGGCATTCCACATCTCCTTGCAGGCAGAAAAAGAAATGCAATAAATAGAACCCTACAGTTGGTACAAACCTTCTATTTCTCCTTGTCTCTCACTAGAGCTTTGTTAGAAGAGGGGATTGTACATTGCCACATTTCCGACTTCATTGTCTTCACAGTACAATGCAAAACATTGACAAATATTGTACTGAGTCCGATGTATAATTAAAATTGAGCCATAACTGAACATGAATGAACCAAGTAGAACTAATGATACATCAGTGTGGTTTTAGTGCATATGCTCTTGCTAATTCACAAAATTCTATAATTGACAATGGGTCTTCCCTTCATGTGTGTGAATTAGTAAAATTCTTCCGTATAATCGTTCATTTAAATCTCTGCTAAATTCATGGGCTACAGGAAACGATTATACTAACTTTATGATATTTGAGAGACTTATGTGACTATATCTGAGTCCTGTGCCTATACAAATTAGTACTGTTTATATAGAGAACTTCATGTATGTGGCCTTTTAGGGTGTGTAAAATAGACTTAAAATGCACTAATCTTTTCACAAGGACTTCATTGTAACTTCACAAATAAGTATAGAGATAATGGATAAGAAGCTATATTTGGGGTAAACAGTGTAGATCAAGTGGACTTCTTAGAAGTGATTTGGAAGGGGGACACTTGTGATGATCTTGATGAAAAACTTGTGGGGCAATGTGGCAAAAGGCCTGGACTCAGGCACAATATAGAACTTGAGATACTGTTGAGAAATTTTGGTTCAGACGCTTGTGGGAAACTCAATACAATGGACCTGATGTCCTGGGATAATACAGTAACTTACATTTCTCTGTCTTGTTATTACATCTCATATTAACATTATTACTTTCCTGCTGTGGAAGCTTCTTTGGTTTGGATCCCCAGTCTCCAAGATGCAGCTCTGATTGTAGAGGGTGCTTGCAGGGTGAGCGTTTAAAGTGATCCCACTCTGCCTTATTTGCTAGTTCATTGCCTCATTTTCTGACACACATGAGAAGGGTGCCAGCCAAGTGGAGTGCTCATATATGGCAGCAATTCCAGTGTGGAAGAGGGAGTGGTAACATTTGACATGAATGTTGTTAAACTCATATCCCTGGTTATCATCTAGACTAGGAAGAACATAGTGGATGCCCCAAATGGTTCATCACATGGTCTAGTTTTTAAACAGTTGTCAAGTAGACTATTATCAGTTTAGCCTACCTTTAACTTAGATCCTGTCTATACACAGACTGGAACTAAAATAACTAAATTGGTTGTAGTTAAAACCTTCCATTATTTTAGTGCAAATCTGTGTTGACACTTCTTTCGGATTGAGAGTGTTCTCTTTTGATGTAGTCCAAAATAACGGTCTACACACAAATTTGCTCTGAAATAACAAAAGGTGAGAATACAACCAGTTTAGTTATTTCAGTTGGTGCATAGACCAGTCCTTGGTTGCTTTGCATCACTGCTTCTCTTAGCCATACACAATCTGTTTATTTGTTTATTTCAGCTGTTTGGACTATCTGCTCTAGGTTTCACTTTTGATAGTTCAGTTCTCTCAGCATTTGTTTATGTAGGAGTGTGAATGACCTTTATAATTGTTTGTTTTATTGAAAATAACAAACATCCTTCTGACAATCTTTTCAAAACCAGAAATTCTGGGGTGTCAGAACAAACCAAATGCCAAAGGCTCTTGATGCCTTAATTAACTGAAACAAGTTTTTTAAAAAATCAACACTATTCAGTGCAGAAAAGCAAAAAGTCTTCACAGCCTCCCCCCATATCTGCTCATGCCTATTATCACCTTTTTATAATGGCAGTAAGCTTGCTGTGATACATTTTACTAACACCAGTTCTTTCAATCTCTCTGGTCTATGTAGTCCATGTATCCAAAGTGAAGCTAAGCCAGGCCTTTTATATTCTGCATTTTAATATTTCCTCAGTGTGTCTACTGGGAAGTTTTCTCAAAACAAGGAATATGCTGAAAAATCCTCCATATTGGCTAATATCTCTCTCTGCTGGTCTGAGGCATGCTTCTGTTGGCATTTTGTGCTTTGTGCAATGTTGTTCATAAGCTCAATTTTTTTACTACAGAATTAATCTTATGAAGCACATCCATAACTTGTTTCCATAGTGTGTTTTAAGAGGAAGTCCTGTCAAAAGTTTGTTCACAATTTTTTAAAAACTGAGACATGTTTTGTGCACTGACCCTTCGGAAGCCTTGGGCCGGTATTTAAGAAATCCAGGGAGAAGTAGGGAAAAAAGAGACTGCTGGAAAGCTTTGAAAATTAAAAGGGGAAGAAAATAAATATTCAGCTACAGTGAAACAAGTAATAATAATCTGTCCAGTTACATTTGATATAGAGCCCAAAGGGCAATTCTCCAATAGGCATTATCTTTGTGAATATGCAAGCAAGTCATAAAGGATGCCCAAGGACCCCCATTCCTGTTGTGATGAGAGAAAAATATGGTTATGGTCTTTCTTGTCCAAAATTTGTTCAGTTTAATTTTATTTAATATAAATGGGGTACATATGTTGATTTCTAAAATACTTGCTTTTGGAACAAACTCCTGTTCTATAAGTAAATACTATGGAATATAAAAATGAAGAAAATAAATTCTGAGCGGATGTTCAAGTTTTAATTTTAAATGATAGCGGCTCTAGCTTTGGAAGTAGAAATAATATAGGAAAACGGGATTCAGACCAGAGAGAGAGATTGGCATGTAACTTTTTTTTAAAGCGAGGGTGGGGGTAGGGAGAGGAAATCAACATTTGGATGTGGTAGTAGAAAAATGTTGAGATTAAATTCTGGTAATATACCTTGCCTACATACAGTGGATTTTATCTTCTGTTTACCTTTAAGTATATGTCGTGTAGTTAGTTTTTATTCATGGGTAGATTTACAGTATTTGTAATAGGAATCTACATTTATGAATATGCTTTACTGTTGATCTAGACAAAATGAATTATACATCTAAAACACATTTTAAAGGTAATGACCCTCTCAGTTTTCTAGGATCACATTTTTTTTAATATTGAAATGAGTGACAGGGACTTAGCCATAATAGGGAGCCTGATAGGGAGCAGTTATTTTGTGGTTGAAAACCAGTTAAATATTCCAAATGAAACCTTATATCTGCAAGTAAATATCTCTACCAAAGAAAAATTGGTAAACAGTCTTTAATGTGATCCTGCCAATAAAATTTCTTGTCTCATTAGTTTAATTAGAAAGGAGCCTAGACAGATGAGAGAGAGAGGTCCTGATTCTTCAGTCAGATCTTTAGAAGGGGCCCCAGTCAGGTTAATCCAATTTCAGGTCATTGTCAAGGACTAGTGACGCTTGTTTAGGAAAAATGCAAATAATAGTCTGCAAATCGAGTCCCTTGACAATTCCTCAAAGAACTTTGATGAAGATCTAAACTTTTTTTAGATCTAATTTTATCTTTTTTCAGTAGTGTACAGAGAGAGAAAAATGTGTTATTCTGGATTCTCCCTATTTTGTCAAGTGTATGTTAAAGAATGAAGCGTGTATTATGTAAATGTATACAAGTGATGGTGTTGGTAACATAAATACCCTCCCACATCACCTCATCCTGAACCCAAACATCTACACCGTCATTAACAATCCCTTAGCCTGAGCACGCAAGCCTGAGTCAGTTGGCACAAACCAGTCAAGGGTTTTTAATTTAGAGTTTTAAGACCGGAAAGGGCCACCAGATCATCTAGTCTGACCTCCTGCACAACAGAGGCCCACTAATCCCCACTCAGTTACCCCTGAATTGAGCCCAATAACATAGATTAGACTACAATATTACAGTCTTGAGAAGACTAAACCACTATGTGCCTCAAGCAGAGAACAGAAAGGACTGGGGTTTACCAATGCCCAAGGCCTCCACAATGGAAGGTGGTGGCGGCTGCAGACATAACAGAGTCTCTGTGCTTATCAATTCTGTTTGAGTTTATGGTGTTGTCATAGTTGGGTTGTTGTTGGGGGGCCTTGGACTTCTCTTTCAGTACAGATCAGCATTTTAAGTGTGAAACTTGTTAGTAGAATTAATCTGCATGTAAAATCTGAAATTCTGCTAACAATTTGGAAATTAAAGAAACAAATACAAAATATTCACTGGTAGTTCAAGACTATTCATTAGGAAGAAAGTAAGAAGCAACATGTAAATAAAAAATTTAATTTACAACATGATTTAAATAAAAAGGTGTTTATGTTTTTAAATCATGATTGTCAGCTATCATGAGTTAGCCTTGTGTTCTGGTTGGGGAGTAGAAGTCAGGACTCCTGGCTCCTATTCTTTTTTTTTTTTTGACTGCTGATTTGCTGTTAGGCTAGTCGCATCATCTTTTTGTGCCTCAGTTTCCCCTTTGTAAACAGATATAATAATACTACATTCATCTCAGGAACACTGAGGCTTAGTTAATGTCTGTAAAGCATTTTGCATATCTGTCTGGAGGATCTCCAAATATTGTTTTTCAAGTTGAAACTATCCTTTAACAACAACAGCTCCATCTGACTATGTTGTGCTTGCTGCTACAAGTAACCCCTCATCTTACTGTAATTGAAGGATGATAAAGGAAAAATCAGTTTACATGAAATGCTCTTAAATGGACAAGTATAGTCAGTTTCATTGTCTTCTTGATGCTGAATACCCCCCCTTCCTCAAGCTCTGCAAAAAACTGTTGATGGTTAAGAGAAGTAGCAATTTTTTAAAGGGAATTTAAAAAACAAAATTGGAACATACTATTTTAAAGGTGCTCTAATTTAAAAATATAAAGTGTCTTTTTAAATGCCAAAATGAACTAATGTACTCTAGGTTTTCGCTGTTGTTGTCAACCCTAATGAGCATGTATTTTAAGGCTATGGTACATCTTATATGGCCAGCGCAGTATGATTAGATAACTTTGTGCATGTGGAGTATGTGCTCTGTTATGCTTCTGTAGTAGCCAATATAAAAAAATTGAGCATAATCATGGATGTTAAAAATTAAGCAAAGTGTTTTAACGTATTTAGATTAGGCAAAAATCCGGCAAGATGCCACTTTTGTAAACTGCTTCTATCCAAACCATTCAGTACAATATCAGAATGAAAAATGACAACACTTTGTCATCTGTTCAAATTGATATTACACTCTTTGCAGTGACAGCTGAAAAGGCCCACAGGTGCCATATAAAGAGGTGACCATGTTGTCATATTTCATTTAGGCATCCCTCTGCAAAGCCATAATTACCTAATTAGGTTGTTAATTAGGAGATTAGCATTTCACTATATTGATAGAATGCTCTTTGCAGGCATGAGTTTAGATACAGATTTGTCTGCTTTAATTTATAATCTCTGCATTTTTTATACTTATTTATTTGCTTAAAATCTTGATGTGGGATAACTCAGTTTAGCAGAGAAATAGTTTGTATATAATCAAATGAAGCTTTGACAAGATCAGGAAACAAGTAGTGGAAATAAGGTATGTTCATGTTAGTTCCAATTTTCTCTCTAAACCCCCTCTACCACAAT
Organism: Emydura macquarii macquarii; assembly: GCF_026122565.2. Classification (NCBI taxonomy): domain Eukaryota; kingdom Metazoa; phylum Chordata; order Testudines; family Chelidae; genus Emydura; species Emydura macquarii. The sequence continues at coordinate 1,702,788 of NW_027130828.1, forward strand.
GACACAGTAAATAAAATATTTCAGTTGGTATAGTTGTTTCCTAATTAGCATGACAGAAAACATATAGAAGAATTTCAAACATCTGTAAATACAGAAATAAAATATTTTATGTAAAACCAATTTACATGTTCTTAAAAAATCCTTTGCTAGATTAGGATGTTTGTAATAAATGTTGCACTTGCATCATATTTTTTAAAAATCCATTTCTCTCATGAAAGCCCACCTTTTAAAACCACTTAAAATAGTGACTTTAATTGGTTTTGTTTTTTTAATATAGGAACCAAAGGATTAGTGGCAGCTTTTCTAAATAAGTATTCAGTCTTAAATAGAGCTGAATATTTGATGTAACATTAACTTAAGTTTCCATATGTGGTTCTCCTCTCTCCATTATCCTGCAGGTACAGGATTCTGTGTACTACTCAAATACTGTATGTTTCCAGTTTTCAAATCTTTTGAATATTCATATGGAGGTGGAATATTTGACTTTGTTACTTTTACTAGAGGTTGTAGATTAGAAAGAGGAAAGATTGTTCCTGTACTGGTGAGAAAGTAGGTATCCAGAGCTGATTTTTCATAGGTGGAGGCAGAATTCACTGTGAAATTATTTTGGATGACCTGAACCAATAAACTATTGAAGTGTGTTCTCACCTTCCTGCTTCAGCCAGTATGCTGTTAGGGAAATTAATTCTGCTTTACTAATCTTTTTTCTTTTGTGTTGGCTTTTAAAATCAGTTTAAAAAGCTGCAGTCAAATGGAGATGTTAAAGTCTAGGGATCATGGAACGAGTCAAGCTTAGGATCATGTAATGTTGTGTTGTTCCTTCCAGCCTGCTGCATTTTGAGATTGCAGGAATTGTTTTATATTCATGGCATACTTTCATACTTTGTAGAAGTTCTGTGATGTTTATAATTTGATTTTTCCCCTTTTCAAATCTAATAGGGACTAATTATATATTATTTGATTAAGTAACTCAGTCAATTTAAAATTACCCTTCTATCTGAAAATTGTCTACAATTATTGAAACGTAAAACAAAGAAATTTTTTTTTCTCTGTTCAATTTTACTCTTGCAACAAAAGAGAAATATTGTTTTAAAAAGGAAAACAGAAATTGGTAGAAGGATTGTGGCTGATGTCAAATCTGAAACTACTTTTAACTTAACTTGAAATCTGGCCCGTTACACTATATCTTATTAAAACTGAAATTTATTTGATAAGTGTCACTTTAAAGGGGTGGCTGTATGTCTTCACAGATATTCTGGTTTTGTTAGGGACTAGTTATGAAGATTAACTGCAGCATAACCTTATTTATTAAACTGCTGAACTAAAATGGAGTTGTTCCATCCACTCAGAACTCAGAGTAGTTCCTGACCCACAACAGCTATACTTACTTGTCAGTTCTGTTGTGCTTTGTGTGCTGGCTAAGGCTTTTGTCTGAATAAAGATGGTATGGTTATTTTTAACCATAGTGTATGACAATTTCTAATGACCCTTCGTCGTTCAGCGCATGGGGATTTGCATGATCACTGTACAGTTATCTCAATAGACCAACGGCGATTTTGCAAATCTATTCTGGCTATTATGAAATCGTCACTCAAGCTACTGCCCTCAGAACTCACCAAAAACATGTTCACAACCAACATGGCCGCCCTGACATTAGACCATTGCTCTGACACTCTGGTTAATCCCAGATATTAAATTGAATATAATTTAAAAGAATTTCTTTTATACAGGTCACTGGAGAGTAAGTCTGCCTCAGGAGCAAGGGCAAGCAGGAAAGAGATATTGAGCGAATATGGGGTTAGGTGGGGAGGGTGGCCATAATGTCAGCCAGGCTATCTGTGCAGTCATGTGGATGGGGAGTTCTCATGGCATTCACCGTTCGGAACAGAAGGGTTCATAGCTAAACAGAGCTCAGGAGGTGATAGAAGGGGAAGGAACAGTGTTGCCAGTTGCCATGATATTTGATATTTTTTCTGAAAGCCCCCAGTTGCTAGCGTCATGTGTTGATATAGGAATTTGTTTCCATTTGGAAAAAAAAGTTTCTAGCACTCATGTTTGCAGAGGAAAGTTTGAAATACACCCTCACTGCATTCACAGAGGAGAAGATTTTTGAAAAGAACATAAGACATGGGGTCAGTGGCAAGAGATAAATCCAGAGCATGATGGTGGCTGCCACCCCCGTACCTCCCTCAGTCCTCTGTTTCTCCTTTGGCTGGGGCAGGAGGATGAGTCCAGCTGATTGGCTCCTGGATGTCTTCTACCTCCCCCAATATCCTAATCCTCACCTGTTTAAATTTACCCAAGATTTTCAAAAGCCCCTTGTTTTGGTTAGTTGCCCCACCCTTCATCCCATTAGTTGTAGCATAGGACCTGTGTTTTTTATGATGCTGTGGATCTGACTGATGTCTGTTTTGGATCAGGAAGGAATTTTTCCCATTGAGCCAAACTGGCAACTGGTTTGTTTTGTTTGCCTTCTTCACAACATCATAGAGTTTCAATGGGGTTGAAAGCAATAAGATTTGAATGTTTCGAGTAAGGGAGGTTAAACAGTTAGCGCATTGCAACTTGCAGCCAATATCCAGTGCAGATAAAGGCTAAAAGGGCCAGCTGTCAGTGGTTAGTGAGACCTGCGGTTTTAGCTGGTGAAACTTGCGATTATATGAGAGGGGAGACTTGAAGTCTTTGTGAACTGAGGTTCTCCCTGCCTAGCTGGCTTCTACGACCCCACAACACTGCAAGAGGATGAAAAGAGAGAAGTTTCACTAGTGAGCTGAGTCCATGGGGTAGTCCGAGGAGGGTCTACCCTGAATTATGGTGTGAATGGAGCCCAGTGACCTGTGCTGGACCCAGTGCCTGGTTCATGAGAAAAGCAGTTGGGCACATTGCATCCCTACCCAGTGTAAAATTGAGAAAGTTGTGGTTTAAATCCACCCCATATGTCTTTTATTCATTCACCTGCATGTGTTGGTCAAACCTGAATCTTAAAGGCTCAATATTAGAATAAAAAGAACCCAAATTTTATATATATTTTTAAAATCATGTACACTTGAAGCCAATCTCAGGCTTTAGGGGGCCTGACTCATGGTATTTGTATACATGGGGTTGACAGTATTGATAGCTTGAGAGTGCTTTCTCTGGTGTCCGCAATAGCCATACCCTGGATTTCAGAAACTTCTTGAGATTTGAGTTTATGTCTCTGTACAGATGAGTTTTGGAGTCTGAGCTCCATTTGACCCATAATAAATCTTGCATCTCGTAAACAGTTATCTAAATAAATACATAATTCTTTACAAATACACTTGAGTTAGAAATTGACATTTCACTAACATTTGTAGAATAAAAGAGAAATTTGAAATCTGGGCATATTTTTGTAATTAGCTATTCTCTTGCCCAGGGACGTTATACTAGCTTATCTTTGGGTCTGATAAAACTGCATTAGTTGAGGATCTGTCGGTGTTTGCATTATAAACAAATGTAAATGAGTATTTGTAGCTATGTATCTTTACATTTCTCAGAGCTTTAACAAGACATGCAAAGTTTCAGTTCTTTTGCTGTTTTAAAAAAGAATCATGTGATTAAGCAGGTGGTATCAAATAATTTTTAGTAGTTTCAGGTAGAGCTCTAGCTCAATCAGGGCTACTAACGTAGGTTAGAGTGGGGGAAATCAGGGGAGTGCATGCATGTATTTAATAAAAACATTTGCTGTTCAGTGTTGTGCTTATCATAATATTTTTAATGGGCATATATCTCACTTTAAATGTGTAAACTTCAAATCACATCAATTTGGATCATGTCTTGGAAGTTGCTACCCCTGTTGCAAAATCTTAAATATAATTTTTTTTTCACCAAAAGAGATACCATTCACACAACAGTTTTTGGATTGTAGTGAACTGCGGCATAAATAGTAAACGTTTTTCAGGATTTCCTGATTTTTTTCCTCTTCTGCTTTCCAGCTGCTCAAGCTTTAAATCAATATTGCACTGTCTTTTTATTTTTTATATATCCTTGATATAGTATTGTGATATAGACTAGCTTTATGCTGATGGTAGTTATTCTGCCTTCCTTAAAATGGGAACTGCAAGTACTTTGATGCAGAGATTGAAAAGTTATCTAGTTTTGCTGTAGCATCTAGAGGTGTCTGCAGTGTTATTCCGTAACTGTTTTATATTGTTATCTGTAAATCAATAGCCTCACATTTTCTCCCTAACAGTATGTTAGGTGCAATATTTTAGGTTGTGGAAGTAGTCATATGTTACAATGCTATGTTAAATTGGCTCATTAACCCTTTCTATATTGATATTAATAAGTCCTTATCTTAGTGCAAATATAAAAATTGGCTCATTAGTATTTAATTTTAGGGTAAGGTAACTATTTCTGATGGCAGAAGTAATATTTTATAATAAGAATAGTTACCTACTTTTTGTTTGATGATGTCCTGTCGAAAGGAATGCCTTTGATTTCAACTGTACTTTTCTTAAGATAATTAGTGTTGATTTATATCTCGTACATAGATGAGATATATAAGCATAAATCATTATTCTACAACTGGTTTTGTCATTAATTCCCTATGTGCTCCACTCTGCAAAGATCTTTTGACATTAATGGTACACTTGTCCAATTGGTTTCTCTGGAACTTTGTATTACAAAAAAGTTATTTTGCCATGTTCATAATATTTCAAAGTAATTCTGTGCTTTTGCATTCTTAGGAGTTATAAGCAGCTGCTTATAGGCAGTGAAAGTAGTGACATCTATAGTTGAGGATACCTAAATGTTTTAATTATAAAAGATCATTTTTAGTTGCTTACAGCTTTCTCACATTTTGCCATTTTGACTGAAATTTGATATTTGACATGTCCAGGTGCAAATTTTTCTGAGTGTCACACCTTTGGCCCATTTGCAAGTATGGAAAGTGCAAAAACCAAGTTTTTTCGCTAAGAAAATAATTTTTGTTCCCTCTGAATAACTCTAAACTGATTTGCTGAAATGTTGACTATGTCCTGAATCCTCTTATGTCTCACTACTATACGTTAAGTTGCAATAATCAGCCATGGGTCTGAGGAGCGCATGAGCTGTGATACATTAGATTAAGGAATCTATCCTACAAACCCCAAACCCATGTTCTTGTGAGTAAGCCCACTGAAATCTATAGGAATATTAATATTTAAGGTTTCTCATATAAGGGTTTATAAAGTTGAGGCATTTGTTTGCCTTTGTGCCTCATGTCAGAACCATGACATTGCATTATATTTTGCCTTTGTCAAAAGTAGGGATTGATTAATGATATAGATGACAAGTGCTAAAAATTATGTGGGGGGATCAGGACTTGATGAATAACCTTCATATTTTATGAATGTGAAATTTAGTGGAATTTTCAAGAATTTCCAGTTAATGTACATTTTAGCAAGGAAGGGCTTTTAATGTACCTTCACTAAAATTAAAAATAAAAGGATTTGTTTTGGATAAAAGGATTTGTAAACTCTAGAGTTGAACACATGATTTCTTGTGACTTGGTATATTCATAATTATGGGAAAAGTGATTGCATGTGTAAGACTGTAAGGAAGCCTAGGCAATTTAGCACGCTGCGTGTTAATAGCTTGAAGTCGGGGTACGGTGTAGAAAGGTAAAAATCTCACATCTGCTGTTACATGATGTTAACTCCCTCAGCAGACATTAAATCATTTCAAGTACAATAATAGTGTGGGAGGTAAATTAACTAACCATTAACAATCTTATAAATACACAATTAATGTGCCAACATTTATACGACACATTGATGGGGCAGCAGTAATTTTTGATTGGGAGTTCGCAGACCTTTTAGAAGCCTAAGGCTGCTGCTTATTTAAACAAATTCTTACCACTTGCAGGTGAGAAGTGCCTTTTCAAGTACTAAGTGAGGTGTAAATAAATATATTTAAAGAACATTCTCAGTACACAACCTGGGAGATGCTTCCTTTTTAAAATATCCATCTACTGTACTTAGTTGTCTCTGCTCCTGAGGTCAAAGCCTGCTGGTTATTACTTAAAGGCCTTCAGCTGGCAAATGAAGCAAAGGGACATGTGCCTTATGGTCTCTCATTTTTAGGAGACAGTGAGAAATCTTTAAGGGACAGACTATTTATTTTTTGAATGAAAGTAATATGTCTAGACACGCATAATTGTAATTTAATAAAAGTTGCCAGAAAACACTAGACATTGCTAATGTAACTTATTAAAGCTTGTTGTGATAGGAGGTGAATTACACTTTGAGGAATATTTTTAACAAATGGAATACTGGATTTCTTCTCTCCCATTCTTTAGCTGAAGTACTGCACAGTGCTGGGGCTATTATTTAATATTTATACAATGCTATGAATTTGCATGGCACTTTACAAAACCAAAAAAAGGACACAATCACTCCATCAAAGAGCATAGACAAGAAATGACTACAGACAAGGTGGACAACAGGAAGGGCAGGGACAAGGATTAAAATAATAAATAGGTTGTAACTTGTAGTGTTGGATTCTGACTTCTGAGGGTTTTTTATGGGGGAGGGATTGGTGGTTGAATTCTCATACTATGATGCTTGCAGAGCTGCCTTTGGACGCCTCATAACTTTAACTTTCTTTCCAGCATTAGTAACTGTGTGTGGCTGTCACTGCTGAAATTAAGTACTACTATTGCTTCTATCCAGTTGATACAAATATTCATGATACCCTGATGCAGAATCTGTTGGTGCTAGTGAGTGATCTTCAGGCTGTTCGTGTCTGAGGAATAAAGTATATTTAGTGTGAAATGGAGTGTGGATTTGCCTTTCCTGGGGTGAGCTTGCTGATGCTGACAAAGCCCTGGCTGGGATGATTTAGTTGGGGTTGGTCCTGCTTTGATCAGGGGGTTGGATTAGATGACCTCTTCAAGTCCCTCCCAACCCTAATATTCTATTCTATGCTTTCCTGCATTCTGTGCTATTACAGATTATAAGGCAAGGCTCAAATTGCAACATTTACCCCAGTTCTGTGGGAAAATACTTAGTGGCAGCCCTTTTTTCCTCAATTCTTTCTCATGGAATTTCCCTTCTCTTTCTTGAAGAATCTCTTGCAGAATGCAATGATAATAAGATGTTTTCATCTACCTGCAATATGTTTGTTTAATCCCTTGAGTTGCTATGCCATAACTGTGGACATAGGCAAGAAACTATACCTCTATTTTTTCTATGTTAAAGTGGGGATAACACTTACCTCACAGAGTTGCTAGTTTATTTTGTTAAGCACTTTGAGTGCTCTGAATGAAAAGTGCTATGAAAGTGCAAATTGCTGCTGTTAAAATACTAAAGAGCTCAGGCTCTTGTGGTATATGACCATAGTATTATTCAGGTGTTACATTCACTAACGGTCCTCTGTCAAACTCCATTGAGCATCAGTGCGAGTTAAATGTTCTGTCCTTTTCTGTCCCTTTTAAAAAAAATTTTCTCCTGGAAATGGAAAAGTTGGGCTTCAGTTGGCAGGATGCATGTTTCGGTTTAAAGGAAGTTCCCTCTTTAAACCTATGTGTTAATTTTTAAGTCTAATTATTAGTTTCCAGCTAAAGAAGTCTTTGCTGAATGAAGAAATGGTGTTCAGTGTAACATTGCTTTAGTGTGCATTTTATGACTGCTGCACCAACTTTTCAACAGTAAATCATGTAGGTGGTAGCAGACCGTGTGAAGAGCTGAACTCAGAAGATTGGAGGGAGCTGAGAGCACAGGGAGAAGGGTTGAGAGGGGGTGCAAGCATCTGGCTGGCAGGTGAATCTGAGAAATGGTCTCAGGAGGTGTTTGGTTTAAGGGATGCTAAAATCAAGCATTGAAGAGGGAGTATGCAGAGGAGGGTAGGAGGAAGACAGCGTCCGAGGAAGAGGAATGGAAGCAGCATTGTTGTGGGGTTGGGTGAAAGGCAAATACATACATAATGGCTGATGCTCTCACCTAGGTGAGGGTGGGGAGCTGACAGTGTCAAAGGGGGAGAAGGGAGAGGAGGAGAGAGATTGAGTGCATGAAGGAAACTTCCTCCTGAGTGTAATAGCTGGTGTATTGTGCCTTATAGCAACCGTTTGTTTAGTGTTAAATACTGGTTTGCGGGGGTGTTTAATTTTCTTATGTTAACTTTTGGAATTCAAACTGTCCCCAGGGTAAATGGCTGCCACTTTTAGTGATACTCACTATGTAAATAGTTGTACCTTGTCAGAATGGAATTAAAGTAATTCGATGCATAAAACTTAGTTGACTGATATTTAATTTCAATTTTGGATGTGACAAAAACATCCATGAATAAATGTTAATCGCTCTGTTTTTCTTAAAGTGCCGTATATTTTATGTTTCCAGGTAAGTTTGTCCATGGAGCAACATGGAGAGAAGAAGATAGCATAGTGAGGTGGCGGAGTGGTGGATAGGATGGCCTTCCTGGACAACCCAGCAATTATATTGGCTCATATTCGGCAGTCACATGTGACCAGTGATGACACAGGGATGTGTGAAATGGTCCTGATAGATCATGATGTTGACCAAGAGAAATTCAATCCCTCTTCAGTGACTGGGGACAGTGGTTCGGAAACACAGGGAAGCAATGGAGAGACTCAGGGTTATGTATATTCCCAATCAGTTGATATTACCTCAAGCTGGGATTTCGGTATTAGAAGACGATCAAATACAGGTAAATGCTATCTGAAAAAAAAAAAAAAAAAAAACACCAAAAAAACAAAACAAAAAACTCCAGCAACAAAATGTAACGGTTAGAACCGCAGAACAAAATGTTAACTTGACTTGCTTGGGCCAATCATCAGAACATGAGTAGCTACTTATTTGTCAAACCTTTCTTTTGTAACAGACCTACAGGTGTCTTTCAGGAAAAGAAATACGTAATGGACCAGTTTCTTTTGTGTGCTGTAAACTGATTTTTAGTTGATTTTTCTACTCCATTGTACCAAATCACAGTATGAAGAAGAACTTTGAAGTTGTCAGTTTTATAAAAAAAAAAAAAAAATAAATTCAAGTTTTAAAATATGTTGTGGTAAAGAAACCATCAAATACCAAAATTCCATGGTCAAGCCTTGAAATTCCCGTTCGTTAGGAACACAGTCTCGTACTTCTTTATGAGGATACCTACTTTTTGAATAGGACTTTACCTACTGGGTCACCAAACCCAGTCATTCTGGCCTGAAGTATTAAAAACAAGGAGACAACTGAATAGCAGCAGAAAGGGGTTAGTAGATGGACAAGAAAACCAGAGTAACAGAGCCCATTGAAGAGAACATGGGAGGAGTGAGAGAATATGCAACAGAAAGAAGGCTAGTACATAGTGTTGGGGAAGTGAGAGGAAGGGAAGTGTACAGAAATAAATGTGATACATTTATACTCTGTATTTACTACATTTCTGGTGGAAAAACTTGAGGTGGTGTCAGAATGTTGATCCTAATTAATTGAGTCACTATACTGCTGAGTGCATAGAACTAGGCTAATAGAGCAGGTGTCTTTAAAAACTCCATGCCACAGTAACAAGTAATTTTCCCCATCTCCACTAAACCTTTCAAACCCTGTATGTTTAATGTCAGGAGTCTGACTGGTTGAATCCACGATATTCACAGTGAATGCTGACAATGTGCATCATGATAGGTCAGCTGATCTATGGGCTTTTATCATGAAACCAGAACAACAGATGATTTGGTAGTGCCTACAATGGAGCATCAAGGTACAATCGCTGTGTTTAAGAATCTATAATATAGCTTTTATGGGGCTATTGCTATAAAACGAACCATTTTTTCCCTGACGGTGCCCTAACAAATCTGCAAATGGGAGGTTTAACAAGCAAGACATATATAATATCAAATGGATTGTCCGATTAATAACTTGATATATCCTCTACCTGAAAGGGGAATTACATTCTGCATTTGAAGAAAGATAGACTCTGTGATCCATCTTACTTTTTCATCTTTGACTTCTACTGTCTTATAGCTACAGTATTACAAAAATCTGAGTTACGATTTGAGCTCTCAAAATATGCTAATTTAAGGATATTCATCTTTTCAGTATATACTAATAACTTAGTTTTTGTTAATAGGGAGAAAACATCCCTCTTCTGTCTTTTTACAGTGAGGAGATGGTGGGAGTTGGTATACAGAGCCTCCAAGAAAGGTTATGTGCTAAAATGATTGGGTGTTGAAGGCTTAGATTAGGAAGATCATCTCTCTCTCCTTTTAGGAATATGTATTTCTGAAATAATTTTTTTTGGTGGTAATACAACACCACCTACAGCTCAGAAGTAAATTTAAATATATTCTACCTATCCATAAAAGTGATGTTCAGTAATAAGTATCTGAAGATATTTTTTAAAAAAAGGTAACGTATTTGTCAAAAAATTTTATAAATAATTAATAGCATTGATTCAATATAATTAAGGCATCTTGCTAAATTTGGAAATAAGGTCTGTGAATATAGTTTGGACTAGCTGAAACTGAATTCCATGTCACAGGGTGAAAATGTGCCAGGTTGCAATGCATTTTGTTTGGGAGATTAGTTCAGTTGTTACAGTACAAGAGTGTTTATAAGGAAAGTTTAAAGTTTTGTGGAATTGCTCCAAAAAGTGATGCTGACAGATAATTTCACAGAGTGGGTAAATAAAAAGAAGATACATTAAATTCTAATCTGAAACCATTTAACTTCCCAGTGCACGACAGGCTTTAAAACAATTGTTAGTATGGTCAGTCCAGTGGGGAGCCAAGTTGATGCCAATTTTTCCTCTTCCCCTTCTCGTGAACCTCCCTCTTCTTGTTCTCTGATGTACACTGGCACTGCCATGCAGTTCTCAAGACTTATGTAGCTCATGATCAGAAAAAATGAATAACAGAGAGAAAGTAAATTGGTCAGTTTTATTCCTTTCTCATAGTACAAGAACAAGGGGCATCCAATGAAATTGAAAGGCAACAATATTAAAAATAATAAAACCTTTCTACACAGAATACATTGTAAATCAATTAACCTGAAGTGCTTAGTGCCAGAAAATAGCAAGTTCAAGAGCTTCACAGGAATCAAAAAAGGATCAGATGTTTGTATAACATGCACAGTTTGCTTAGGTAGAATAAAAAAAAAAAGTGCATATAAATGTTCATGCATCAAGACATAAATAAACTGTTAACAGCCTGGAGTCAGAAACTTCTCTTATTGGTAGGCTGTTGCATAAATGTAAACATTTCTATTCTCCTGGGGCCACCAATTTCCCTGAGGCCACTTGTCTTCAGTCCCATTGTAAACAATGCTAAGCAGTGGCTGTTTTGAAGGAGTGCATTTTAACTCAGTGCATCTCTGGCCTCAATTCTATTAAGAGTAATAAGAGATGGTCGCCATTTTGAAAGAGCAGTTTTTTGTGGAATTCTCTGTAGTTGAACATCATTCTTCAGCTCTGCTGCAGAAGAATCTTTCATTTATGAAGAAAAATGCCAAAAAAGCCATTAATCATTAAAAATATCAATTGTAGTCATTGCACAAGATTTCCATTAGATTTATCTTCATATGGACAGTTGGAAGAGTCTGTATTAAGCTTTTCACTGTTACAATAATTAGGGAGAAAGCATGGTCTGGCACCAGATGCTATGTATTTTAAAGGACCCATATTCTAATTAATTTTAATTCTTAAAATAATTAACAGATTTACTTGTAAATTCTTAGAAAATGCATTCTGTACTCAGAGTAAGTCCTGTAAGTTTGACGAAGATAAGCTGTATTCTCCATATATATAGAACAAAGTGACTGAATCCCTGCATTAAGTGCAAAACATAGTCTTCAATAAGCAACTGCAACCAGCTCTTCCATCTTGTTGAGCCATAGGATTATTTTTGTTAGCTACACAATTTCAAGAACAGTTAGTTTAAATATTCATTCTTTCTAATAAAGGACTACATTTTGTGTGTTTCTTGTGGCATAATTAAAGCACTTTACATTGGAATAGAGTAGGGGGTGTAGTTCTTTATTCCAGTGAATAGTGACAAACGTTTTTTGAGTTTGATCTCATGTTTACTTTCCATGATTTGAATACCCACTAAGAAGTTTTTAAAAGAATTCCGCATGAGTTGTCATTTACTTCCTTTGTTTTGGATGGAGTTGAATTCAAATTGTCTTTTCAAAAGCCACTTAATTTATGGAGCCGTAGTACCTTATCTATGCACCACTGATGTCTGACAAGCACTGGAAAAAAATGTGTTTTACTGCAGCGGAAGTGACTCAACACATTGTTATAGGCACTAAAGAAATAGTGCCTGTTGAGCGTTTACATGCATCAGGTTACCTTTTAAAATAGGCTTTATTTAAGGCCTAAAACCTTGAGGAGTTGAAAAACCTTGAAAGTTGCCTCATTAGGGTTCAAGGTTGTAAAATGGAGTAAGACACCCTATGCAACCATGCTATGGCTTGCCAGTACATCAGGCCAGGCACTGTGGGGAACATAGAGGCTTTTCAGACCGATATTTCTTTCTTCCATAGCAGATAGGTAGGGAGTGGGCGGATACTTGGCTTTCTATTTCCTCCTCGCCCCCCTCCCCGGTAAAGGGCTGTAGCGAATTACTGCTCCCCCAAACTCAAGGCTAGCAGCAAAGGCTCATTTAATTGTTAATATTTAATGGAAACAGAAATACATGTGGTCAGTGAAATTTTTGACACTGAACGCTTGCAAACTAATGTGTGATAGAGAATGAACCTTAAATAATTCAGACTTCTAATAGATACTGATAATTCTATGTAATTTGGAGTGGCTGTAATACAGTCACGCGATGAATGATAATTTGGAACCAACTGATAGAAGAATTGTGTTGAGATGGAATAATTGCACATATCTCCATTTGTTCTTTTCAGGTAAAATTAATCCTTGCCTGCACAAAGCCAAATGTCTACGGCTTTGTGAAGGGAAATACACTAGGATTAGGAAAGATGGAATTCATGCACCCCAGCTCATGGGCGAACTGTGGGGCTTATGAGGACAGCGCAAAGCCCTCTTCTTTAATATGTAGCTACCCTGCCTTCTCCCCACAGAGGGACAGGACATGTCAGGGCTTAAAGTGATGCAATTGGCCTTAGAAGGGCCCTATGCGCTTGGATGAAAAGCTTCTCTTATGTAAGAAATTGACCTCTATTAATTACAACAAAACTAAAAGAAATGGTACATTTCCTGATTTCCCCATTTATTCCCTTTCCCATTGGTTTCAGGGAAATCTGAAGATAATTTAAAAAAATGAAAAAGCCATTCCAAATATAGGTATACTTACCAAAAAGATTTTGTATTTTGAGATTTTGAAAGATTGATGCTTAATGTGGCCCAAATAAAAAATTGATTTTTGAACGATATAGGTAGAATAATAAATTAGAAAAAAAATGGCTTCACTTTTTAAAACTAAATTTTCACAATGGAATAGCATCTTGCTTCATGTTTACAGTTATGAGCAGAGATATTTCCTGTACTTTTTCACACTTAGTCAATTACTTTTTAGATATTCTACTTAAAGTAACCACTTTTTTCATCAATACTTTGGCTAAGAGTTCTGATACTTGGTAAAATGTTTCACTGCTGAGCCAACATTTCCATTTGTATCTTGAATGGAGTTCTAAGTATAAAGAAGAGAAGGGATAGACTATATTTATCAGTGGGTTTTTTTTTAATTGGTGAAAGTGTACAGGAATTGTCAGAGTAATTTAGTATTTTAAAATCTCCTTTAAGAGGCCAATTTAGTTAATAAATGATCACAATACATCAAAATTGTTAATATATCCAGCAAATTGTGTTTCCTTAAATGACCAAAATCATTACTTTTACCTGCCAATCTAGTCTGCTTTCTTATTGATCATGGTGAGTTTACTGCAGTGACTATTCCTGGTGGTTGGTTTCTTGGGGTAGCTTCTACCAGATTATTTAGTTGACAGTTTGTCTCCTGAGATAAATCTGGTGTTAACAATAAGTGAATTTCAGGGGGAAGAGGAGATCCTAGGGTCTGAGTTGTTTGATATTTTAACTGTTTGAGCCTTATTTTCAAGCCCTATTTTGGAGATGGAATCAAAATGTAAAGAAATATTATATTCATTTTAATATTTGACTAATGTTGTGAAGATACAAATCATTTATTTTACTACCTATAAACTGTTTCAGCACACTGAAGAAAAAGCTATGCTAATTTATATAGCTTTGACATTTTATAATTTTCATGATTTTTAGATAAAGGATTTTATATTTAAAACTTTAATAGTCTAGTCTGAGTTCATTTATCTTTAATTTTTGAAACGGGTAGAGTAATTCATAACAGTAATTTTATTCCTGTAATGTAATATTCACTTCAGTTCATTTGTGCATTAAAATTCCTTTAAGACCGTTATTAATGATTTATATAATGAAATGTCATATTAATCACAGAAGTTTTCACATTTTATTATTCTCTTCCATGTTAATACTATCTTTATGATCTCTATTAATGTTTTATATCCTCTAATTTCAATTATAAATCAAGAACATTTTCATGTTTTTGTTGGTATTTGCTTTTCAGGGGTGCCACCTTTAAAATTTTATGACTTTTCCCCCTACATATGCAGTATAAAACATCTTTATTCATATAAAGGTAGTTAATTATGTCTTTGTTTATAGTAAACTTCCATTGACAAACTTATAGTAATAATATTTCTTTTCAAGCTCAGAGACTAGAACGACTACGAAAAGAGAGACAAAATCAAATAAAATGCAAAAACGTTCAGTGGAAAGAGAGAAATGCTTCTTGTTCAGGTAAAAAGAAACATCTATTTCTTTATACTCTTAATTGTTGGCTTTAATTAATATTAATTTACAAAATCTTCAATTTGTGAATCTCACTTAAAAATTTCCAGAGGAAAATATCAGTTAAGGATTTTGACCACCTTCTATTCTCACTTGTGTTTTTCCCATAGATTTCAGCCACCACCTGCCCGCTCCTTTGATTTACATTAAGGAAAAATCAAGAAATTGATTAAAAGCTATTGTAGTTGATTGAGGTTTTAATAAATTAGATTTTTTGCAAGGAACATTTTAAATTAAATACTTCTTGTTAACACAGTGCTTTCAGATTTTGGCAGCTTGCAACATCACTGTGTATCTTGTGTCTACACAAAAAACTTAGGTCAACCTATCTACATGGCTCAGTGATGTGAAAAATTCACACCTGTGAGAAGTGTAGTTAAGCCAGCCTAAGCCCCAATGTAGACTCAGCTAAATCGATGGAAGAATTCTCCCATCAGCCTAGCTATCACCTCTCAAGGGGTTGGATTACTAGCGCGACATACAATCCCCTTCCAGTGCGGTAGCAAGTGTCTACACTACAGCGGTGTAGCTGCAGCGCGGCAGCTGTGCTGCTGTAGCGTTTGTAGTGCAGACATACCCTAAGGCTCCTCTTAGCTTGATGAATAAGCGCCAAAGACAATTCAACTGTGTTCTGGAATTTTTGGGGGAGAATTACCTCTAACCCCTTCTGCTTAATATTTTATGGCTTTTGACCATTGATGGTATAATCCCCTCTGCTTGTTTCTTATTCCTAACCCTATTGCTTGATGTTTCTTTGCATTGAAATGCACAACGGATTCCCATATTGTTGCTTTTTTCAAGCTAGTTCTGTTTTCTTATTCCTAATGAGGACCACAGATCTAAGACATTGTGGATCTCTGTTCCATGCAGTCTTGGAGGTGGATCAGACCTGACAATTATTGGCAGGGAAGGTGTGGTTCCTCCTCTAAGAAAGTTGTTCAGTTTTTGTCTGAGTTTTCAGCTGCAGGCATGGAGTCCCATTCCTTCTTGCTGCAGAGCAAAAAACAAAACAAAAAATCAAAAGGCTTAAAATCTCCAGACTTCAACTTTATCATCAGAGCGGATTCTCTTTCTCCCAATCATCTCTGGGATTCTGTCCCCTGCCCATCTATGTAGAGTGCAGCATGGTGAAGAAGGCTAAGAAAAAGGAAAGCCAGAAACTCTCTCTCCTACACATCCCTGCTGATTAAGTGCCTTGATGGAGGTTGGTGCCTGTTCTTTGGATATCCAGGCCCCTTTCAGGTGTTCGGGCAGAGACAGGGTTTCCTGCAGTTTCTTCCCTGAGCAGGAGAGCTCCCAGGAAGCATTTGTCAGCACTTGAATAGCAAAATCCCTGCCCTGGGCCTAGCACAGGGAGCAGCCCTGACTTGCAGGGAGAGAAAAGGTTGAAGCGCAACATCAAAGGGCTGGGGAAACTTCCCACCTTGTGGATAGAGTCTGTGCTCACAGCCCTCATTGTTGACCATGGAGCAGCTACCCTGCCTACCCCACCCCTCCCTCTCAGTGATTGGGGTGGCAGGGCTTCACTGACAGGGAGCCAATGCAGGAAGAAAAAGGAGAGCCTGGTAAGAGGCCCTCAGACCCAGCCCCCCAATGCCCATTCTGCAGCATCCCCCCTGCTCAGCCTTGCAGTGGCTCAGGGCTACTCCCTGCCAGCAAAGTCAAACCAGCTCTATCTCCCAGTGCAGCAAGTGGGCCAAGGATTCCCTTTGAACCTCGAGCATTGGAGCCGGGTGCCCCCAGGACGGGGTCAGACTATGTCCAGGCCACATCCAGGAATCTCCCTGGGAAGCCCCCTTCTGGACTCCTTCCTTTCCCCCCCCCTTGTTTTCAGAGTAAGAAAGCTGCTCAGAGGAGTAATCACAAAGGTGTCCTTCCCTCCAGGCCAGATTCTGTCTGAAATTACTCTCTCCATCTGAGGAGAAGAGGATAAAGGGAGTCGTAAGAAAGAGGTCTCTCAGATGCCCAGACTCCTAGTTATAATAAAACACTAAGGGAAGAAAAATTGGTCCTCCTTATTCCGCCTTTCTTCTGAAGAGTCTGATTCCGGAGACTCCTTTAGAAGATGGTCTAAAAGGCACAAAATGAAATCTGTTTCCTTCAAGCGGCATAAATCTGCAGTGTGCAGCCTAAAGGATAATCCTCAGTGCTAGGTTCCCCTGCTCACTTTCAGAGCACAGCATGACAGATAAATAGAGAGAAATCCAGGCCATAGACATGCTCATTCCTCTAGGCATGCACAGCCACACAGGGGATTCTTCCTCATTAGGGGAAGAAGGCCAGAGTTAGAGACTCAATAGTAAAATATGTATTAAAAAACAAAAACTCTCCGACAGAAGCAAGAATGTACTGAGCATTATAAATTAAGATTATGAAGTCTACTGATGCCCTAAACAAGCTATTGTTATATATACCTCCTCATGCGTTCTGGGAAGGTGTTAGTGGTGCAGTAGGGAATTGCAGCCACACCAAAAAGACTGGGAAAGGATCATGTTGTCAACTCTAGTTGCTGGGTTATTCAGAAGAGGTAATGTCCATGGTTTTAGCTTCCGGAAAGAAATCTAACTCGGTCTGCTTGAAGTTTACCTGGTGGTTCTAGGACAGGGGCGTCACTCCTACATCTACCTCAGTGCCATGGATTCTTGTGTTTCTTCAAGATAGACTCAGGCTATGTCTAGACTGACAGCAGCAAATTCGCCACTGTCAGATCGATTTATCTGGATCAACTGAGTGGACATGGAGACTTGCTCAATCGACCCAGAAATTGATGCTATTAGTCCACCTCCGCCAGGTGGAGTAACACTGCGAACTGAAGACACCGCGGTAAGTAGAAGTTAGGAGGTCGACGGGAGATACGATTTTACATAGCTTGCATATCTCCCGTCAACTGCTGCTGAATTTGGTGGCAAGTATAGACGTAGTCTCAGGCTGGGCCTGGCATTTCAGACACTGAAAGGTTGAGTTACTGCTTTGTCTAACATCCTTAGCGAAGCAGGGAAATAGTGAATTTCTTCTTACCCAAATGTCCATCATTTTTTGAGAGCAGTATCTCTTCTACATCCTCCTGAAGCACACAGAATTCTTTCCTGGGATCATAATCTGCTTCCCAGTGCCATTACAGACCCTCCATTTGAGCCATCCGTGAAGGTGTCTCGTATAGTGGCCTTGTTGATCGCAGCCAATTCAGCCCTCAGAGTGTGAGTTGGGCATTTTCTCCGTGTAACCTCAGTACTTTACCTTCCATAAAGATAAAGTGGTACTCAGAATCGATTCTGCCTTCATACCAAAGATTAATCCCAGGCTCTGTAGAGCACAGAAAATTGTCTTTCCATCCTGCTGTCCAGTTCATTGAATCCCAAAGAGAAAGTGTGGCATACTTTGAATGTCCACAGAGCTCTCAAAGTATATGTTCACCACACAGCTCCATTCAGAAAGACAAATTCGGTTTGTGTTTTATCATCTGGTGTCAAAGGGAAAGAAGGCTCCAAAATCTTCAATTTCCAGATGGCTAAAATATTGTATCTCAGAAGCATACAAGTCTAAAAGCATAACTCCATCCTCCAAAATCAGAACTGGCTCCCTCAGAGCGGTGGCAGTTTCATGGGCAGGAACATCTTATATCATGTACAAGGAAAACTTTAAAGCAGCCACTGGGTCATCTGCTGATACTTTCTCCAAGTTCCTCCAGCTGGACATCTAGTGGTGATCGAGACAGTCTTTGGGGGATGGACACTCCTTGCTGTAGTATCTCAGTAACTATTAGGAAAGGGTTACCCTGATTGACAGCTCTTCAGAACTATATGTAGCTCCCCGCGAGTGGACACTGCTAGGAAAGTTCTCGTGTCATGGATCTGTGGACCTCATTGCAGATCACAATAGGAAAATTTATCTGTGCCTTACCTGAAAATGTTCTTCCTTAGAGTAATGAGGTCCACAGAACTGATCCACCCTGAATGGGGTGGTAATTAATTGGCCCTCACATTTGTTGTTCATTGAATTCCTTGCTCTGTAGGCGGATTGTTCTGTTTAGTCTGAGTGTTCCGTGTTCCTTTCCGATATAGAGTAGTTAGAGATTTCCTAGGCTATGGAGGTGTCTCCATTGGCAGGTTCTCAGAGGTGGTGTTACACCTCCCCTGCCACTGAGTGTCTGACCTGCCTCCAAGGCTGCATGGAGCAGAGACCCCCAATGCTATGGATCTATAGACATTATTACTCCAAGAAAGGAAATTTCCAGATAAGGCATGGCTGAATTTTCCTATTATTGCCCCTCCGTTATGTTTAGTTCCCCATCCCCCGAGTTTTGTCTTTGGCAGACTTCACCTTCTTGCATTTTCCTTATTTCATGTCATTGGTGTATGAAGGGTCAGACTGGATCTTAGAGAGACTACTAGCTATTTTTCTTCTTTCTGAGATACTTCATTTTGTCAACTTCTTGTGATAGGTGTCCCAAACCCAAAGCATGTTTCAAGGTAAAGATTTAGATTCTGATAGTGGAATGACTTTTGTGTGTGCAACTCTTCCTCAGCCATGGTCGCCTTGCCAGTAGTAGCTCTCTTACAGGCTTGGTGGTTAGAATCTGTTTTAAAAAGTAGGTGATATTCAGGTCTGTGCTGCATCTACTTTTGCTGTATTCACCTAGCTCACCCACATATTGCTTCATAGACTTTTGATTTTTACGGTATCTCATGTTTTTCAAAAGACAAAACTAATTTTCTCCCTGTCTTTCTCCTTCTCAATTCTTTGCTTCTTCCTCAAAATGTTTGTTGCTGTAACTGGCTGTTTCCGAAACAAAACAGAGTTTGCTTTTTAAAAAATGCATCATTTCTAATTGTTTTGAATCCCTAAAGTCTGTCTATCAAGTCTGAACAAATCCCATATGTAGATGTCCTGAACAATTCCCATATGTAGACATCCCTACCAATTCTGTTCTGAAGTGGAGCTATGTTTTTTAATGAACAGATAAGCCTGACAGACTATCTGTTGCTGGCACATGGGGCGGGGGAGCGGGGGAAGACTAATTAGTATAGTATACTCTGAAATCTGTCTTAAACGACCGCTTAAGGGACTGACACTTCCTTGGTTTAGCCAGAGATGGCTGTAAGCAGCTGGAATTCCCTCACCACTCCAGAGCGTGGCAGGTAAGTAGTCTACACTTATTCCCTGCCTAGTGTTTGACCTTATAGGAAATTTAAATAACAGTTAAAAACAAACCAACAACAAAACAAAACCTCCCAACCAAAATATAAACCACAGTCTTAAGCTTTCTCGTCAGTTTTAGATGTTTCTTGGTATTCCCAGCAGGACCTCCTCTGTCCTGTTCCTAGTTGTCTTGATATCAGGAAGACACTCCAACCCTCCTCCTAACTTGTTTGGCACTAATGAGCTCTACCTGTCAACGGGAGTCAGCACAGTTTTAATGGCTCAACCGAAAATCACTTTATTCCTACACAAGAGTTCTAGGATCTGCCAACCTGTTACAATGGCCTTCTGTTAAAGGTGGAGAAATGTACTCATTTACTTGAGGATTCTTTGGAGAATGCTGAAGATGGGTGAAGTATGGGGTCCCAAACAGTTTCACTTTTTCTGTCTGTCTTTTCAATTACTATTGACAGTTACTTCAAATGTAAAGGGCTCCTTATTTCATTTTTTAGGGAGACTCTCAAAACAGTGAGGAAAGAGAGAGAAAAATCAGTTGCCTTGGAATGCCATCTGAGTAGTCTGAAGCAGTGTTGATACTGTGAAGTAAAAAGTGCTAATTGGCTTGTCCAAATAGCAACAAATTCACTTTGCTGAATCATTTTCTTGGTGATGTCCTGAAATGGCTGATTCCACACTGTTTGATCACAGATTTCTTGCTTTCCATTCAGCTGTTTTTAGTTAAGTTCTTAAGTTTCTTTGGTTACCTAGATTTTATAAACACCCAGAAAGAAATGTTGAAGAGGTAGTGGCTAGGGCAGAGGACTAGAGCTCAGGAATTAGTAGTATTAGTAGACATTGTGCGGGGCACTATACTGACAGGAATGGGTGACAGTTGCTGCCCCAGAGGGTGTAACACACAAGCAGTGAATGTGGTGAAGAATGGGCACAATATGCTTGATGATCATTTGTTTAATTTTTTTAATTCTGGGTAGTGATAGGGTGAGGGGGAATGGCAGGAATGGGGAATTGGGACAGTCTCAGTTGATTACCTGCTTAGCCAAGATCAGCAGGCAGGGTTTGGAGGCATCACAGCAGAGGTGAGTTTTAAGGTGGATAAGGTTGTAGCTATACATATTGGGTCAGGGAGATTGCATAAGAGGTGGGATGGGGAAAAGTGCAAAGATATTTATGGGAAAGCTCACTGGTGGGTGTTGAAGGGTGGGACTATTGGGAATGTGAAGGTGGAGTGTTCTGTTGAGTTACTACCATTCTGGAGTTTGTTCCTACTATGTTACTGACTGACTTCACCTTCATGTGCCTCCATCCTCTCACCATAAAATGGGAATAATGATACCATCCTGCCTCATTCATGTATTGAGGCTACATTAGTGTTAGTAAAACACTTTGGGATCTTCAGGTAAGAGACTAGAGACGTGGCAAAGCATTATTAGTTCTAAAATAATTTTACTTGCTGTCCCTATATAAAATAAAGTGAATCTTCTGGTCACTCTATAAGACAGACTTAGTGCTTTTCATCCATACATCTCAAAGCATTTACATAGGTGGGTAAGCATTAGCTTAATTTGTTATACGAATATTGGGTTGAAAAAAGTCATGGATAAACTTTCCTCGCTTCATAAACTTTCAAATCCCTAATTACCATACAAACCATGTTAGTATGTGTTGAGAAGATTCTTTGTTGCAGATAAGATTTCCTGCATATTTTGTGATCAAATAAATTGCATCCAGGAACTTTGTGGTTTTGTTTTCAAATATGGGAACTAGGGAGGGAGATTAGTTTTCATAATTGAAATGCTGTATTTGAGTGTGTGTGTGTGTGTGTGTGTGTGTGTGTGTGTGTGTGTGTGTGTGTGTGTGTGAGAGAGAGAGAGATGAAGTACTTTGTGTATATGTATGTTTCTCTCTCAAAAAATTGGTTGTCCATTGAATAGCTTTGTAATGAGATCTTTATGGATTTTGCCTATAAAAGTCAGGCTAGTAGTGGAGTTAGGTTTTACCAAACAACCTAAGAGGGTGCTTTATTTGTTGTTCAGATTAACTCATCTATAAGTTATTGATGACACTGAAAAATGTAACAAGCTATTCAGAAAGAGGGGAAAACGTCGTAAAATTGACAGTAGATTGAAACAGTCATCTGAACACGTTGGGCTTGTACAGAATAACACACACAGCTAAAACGACTTGAGTTCTGTAGCACTTTAAAGACTAACAATTTTAATGTCAGTAGGCATAAGCTTTCGTGAGCCTCAGCTCACTTCCTCAGATGCAGTTGGTAGAAATGATACAGCAAAATAGGAAACATAGAAAATGTATAGAAGGCAACATTTACATATCCAAGGGCATAGATAACAATTGTATCATTTCTACCAACTGCAAGTGAGATGAGGCTCACGAAAGCTTATGCCTACTGACATTAAAATTGTTAGTCTTTAAAGTGCTACAGAACTCAAGTCGTTTTAGCTGTATACAGACTAACACGGCTACCCCTCTGGAGCACATAGCTAATAATTCTATAAAAGACAAAGAAAAATGATGATAAATGCAGGCTAGTTAAAAAGCTTTATTTTATTCAATAGAAGGTGAAAATAGTGCATCTAAACCTATGGTTCGTAAAATACACGATCTGTGGTTTTCCTTCTAAAACTGAAGGCAATTAAAATGGTGTTCCCTATCCCTTTCAATAGGTTTTCCCTGTTTCTTTTCACAACATTGTGGAATGTGCTGTTGTTCCAAACTCCTGAGTTCCACATTGTTTGGACTAAAATGAAAACTATTCAAAACTCAACGCAAAACAGACGCCACAATAATGAACACAGAAGAATTCCAGAGATCCTCTTGCTGCACATGCCAACAAAAGAAACAGTAAATAAGCACATCTCAAACATTTTCTAAGAAACAACACAAGCAAGTAAACTACTTGCTTTCTTACTTGAACCAATGAAATCATTATACAGAACTCCAGGGGACAAAGTACTTTCCAAAGGCACAAGAAATTACATCTCACAATACTACTCTAACATAATGGCAAATGAGAATTTTTAAAAACTAAAACAAACCTGTTGTACAAATAGAATACGTTATGGGGTTTAAATTGCCATAGTTAAAGGAAAAATTTAATCACACTCTTCTATATTAACCTGTATCTTGCTCAGACCAACTGGGTATCTTTTAGTATATGTTCCGGTGTAGCACCCTAGCCAACTGTTTGAATTTTCAAGCAATCTGATAGATAAAAATAAAACTGAGTTTATGACTAGTAATAGTTCGAGAGGTTTTAATTTCACAAATTAAAAAATGAACTGCCTCCCTGAAGCATTGACTTTGGAGTCCTGTTCAGTCTGCTTCAGTAACTGTTTCAGTTCTCTGCAGGGGCAGAGTGTAAATCTTTGGGACTTGAGAGAATCCAAATATATGAATAAAGAACAGAGCGTAGACAGTTTAGGTGGATTGATGCTGATTCTCAGATAGTGATTGATTGAGTCTGGGGGTGGAGCAAACTTGCCCAGTTTCTCTCACTGTTACTAGAGAATGACACCCATTGATTCTAGCAGGCTAAACGTTACAGGCTCTGAGCTACATTCATCCATCCTGATTTTGTAGAGTCCTTGTAATATTAGGAGCCTTCCTTTATTTAAACAAAAAAATATATACCTATACATTTGGGTTTAAACTTTTGCTGACAACTCTGCTATCCACTCACTTCATACCAAACAGCATTATATCAAAGCCCTTTCTTCAGCCGCCCTAACCACATTAACTTCATTATCACAATACTTCCTTATGACCCGGGATGCTTTTTGCTTAAGCATGGTGTTATCATGCTTTATTTTTCCAGATGAGACCCATGCAAGGCGGCCTGCTTAAAGAGGGGAAGTACATGGGAACATAGGAACTGCCACACTGGATTAGATTCATGGTTCTTCTAGTCCAGTATCCTGTCACCAATAGTGCCAGTCCTAGATGCTTCAGAGGAAGTTCAAGGAACCCTGCAGTAGTTAATGATGGGATAACTAGCCCCAAGAGAGTTTCCTTTTAACCCCCAATAGCTAGAGGTGGAATTAAGCCCAGAAGCAAAAATTTATATCCCTTACAAAATTCTTGTTTATTTTTAATATTTACTATTAAAACTCTGAATAAACCTAAGCCCCTAGCCGTTACCATCAAGCAGCCTCCAGCTCCAGATTATAGCCAGTTCAGTATTAACCTCTCTGGGCGGGACATTGAATAGGTGGCAACTTTCAAATATTTGGGCAGCATCCCTAGACAGTGCTAGAGAATGCTCAAAAGGTGTGGATGCACTTGTATAAGATGCCATGTTTTGGGCCCTTCAGCAGCCTCTGTTGGAACATCATGACCTTAAGCTTTCTATGAGGCTACAAATGTATAGAACCTCGGTTATATCAGCTTCATTGTATGGAAGTGAAACATGGATTGTGGGAGACTGAAGTACACTGGGTTGATGTTTTTGATTTTCATCATCTTGGTCAGCTGCTCCATATCAATAGGCAGGACAAGATCAGAAATGAAGATCTTAGAGGCCGTACCCAGCAGCTACCTCCATCAGCACTAGTTTGGTTTCAGCAGCTTTCTTGGTATAGACATATTATGAGAATGGAAGACCAACGAATTCTGAAGCGTATACACCAAGGATTACTGTTACACGGCCAGCGATCACATGGATGTGACCTTAAGCACCTGGCCAGAGATAGATCTGGGTGGTACTCAGTCTGCAAGGAGGACACTTCCTTTTGGGATTTGCCCTGGTGGTGATCAGTATAACTCTGGGTATTCTTGGTATCCATATTATTATTATTGGTGTTACAGTAGAGCTTAAAGACCCCAACCAAGATTGGCGCTCCATTGCACTAAGCACTTTACAAACATAGTGAGAGATGGTTCCTGTCCTATAGAGCTTACAGTCTATATACTAAAGATAGATGAGGGATGGAAGGAGAAAAAGAAATATCTAACCCCTTTTTAATTCCAATGCACTCTTGTAGGATGAGTTCTACTGGTTAATTGTGTGAAGAAGCTTTCAGCTTTGAATTCGGCACCTTTCAGTTTCATTGTGTCACCTTGTTTTTCTGTTATGAGACGGGATGAATAGAAACTCCCAATCTATCTTCTCTAGGCTATTCATTGTTTTGTATAATTTTTATTATGTCCCCTCCTATTCATCTTCTCTCCAAGATAAACAATATCCTTTTTGCATGTGGTAATGCAAATGCTTTTATCTGTCTTTTTTTTTTTTTTTTTTTTTTAAACCACAGCAGAGGAGCTAAGCTTGCTGTTTGAAAAAAAGAATTTCAGAGTAAAGTCTCCAGTTCCCGGGAAGCAGTCATTACTGTCTGTGCGACTTGAACAGTGCCCATTGCAATTGAACAACCCTTTCAATGAGTATTCAAAATTTGATGGCAAGGTAAGTGAACCAAACATTTTCCTCTTACATAAAGCTGGCTTCTGATCTGAAGGTTAGGTTGCTGTATCTGATCTTATGAACTTGCAATGTGTAGATATTTCTTTAGGCTTTAATTAAATATCATAACAGCCGTACAGTTGATTATTTTAAACTAGCTATCCTGAAACTGGCTTCTCTTTCTCTTAATTATAATGGTTCCCAGAGGTAATAGCAACAGGAGCCAAATGAAAATATAATAAATAAATGGTATGTATGCTGTGCACTTGTACTGGGAAGTTATACCATGGGCTTGTGTCTGTCCTTCAGCACATGGTGGTTTAGGTAAAATGTTTAGTGCAGCTGAGTCGTAGGCCTCTTATCCCTGTTTGGCTGGCTCCATGGATATCAGTAGTCTGTTGCATTGCACAGACTTTCTATCTAGTATATCTAGCTCCATCCCCATAGTACCTGAGCACCTCACAATTTTTGATGTATTTATCCTCCCAGCACCCCTGTGAAGCAGTGAAGTGCTATTATGCCATTTTAGAGATAGGAAACTGAGACACAGAGGCAAAGTGACTTGCTGAAAGTCCCACAGAAGTCCTGTGGCAGAATAGGAAATTGAATCCTAGTCTCCCCAAGTCCCAGGTTAGTGCCCTAGCCACTGGATCATCCTCCTCTCCCTGCTGCTAGCTGCACTACATTCCCTAGTTAACTGCACACAGGTCTGTGGGAGCTAACAGAGCAGCTTGAAGTGGGTCTGTATGATATCCTCTTTTCCTTTTCTCCCACCATTCATGACGGTCCATATTTACTGGGCTGGGGGTAACATCAGCATCTCTTGGCAGTCCTTTCCCTCCTGGAAGGTTCCCACTTACCAATGTCTGCAGTGGCAAATAGGGCAGGAGGAGTGGCTTGCATGGCTCCTGGGGTTAAAGGGAGAGTGTGAGTAGGAATCTCACAGGAAAAGATGTCCTCGTGATACTGTCTCCCACTTTAGTTTAGCCAGTGGGATCTGAGTTTAGATTAGGGCCCAAATGGCTGGCAGGAGTTGAAAAATCTTTCAGAACCTTCAACTTCAGCTTTGGCAGGATCTGTACCTTGCCACTGTGGCCACTAATCCCAAGTAGTCAGAGGAGCTATGGAGCACTGGATCTAACTGTAGCTATTTCTTAGAGAACTGCTGTTGAAGCCTGGCTGGAACTGTATTTGGGTGTGGGGGGGGAAGTAATTTGATCAAAATGATGCCATTTTAAGGTTTATATCTCTCAAACCCATGGAGCTAGTATAACACTTTATTCATCAGGCAGGGACATCTATCTCTCCAATGGTGTATAGCAGCAGTTTCTGTCCCTGTTGATTGCGAAGAAATAGTACCTTTAAAATTGTCATTGATTCATGGGTAATATACAGACCATTTGCCAGACAGAAACATAAGAGATGCCATAATGGATCATACCAAAGGTCCACCTAATCCAGTCTAGAGTCTTTATGACTAGTTGCTTTGCTTTTCAGAGTATCTGCACAGCGACACCTCCCAAACCCTTCTGAAGTTGTCCCCGTACTGGTCCTTTCTGATTCCTTCCCCAAGGATGACAACCTTAAATATTTATGTTGTGATCACTAATACTTATTTCATTTATTTAGATTTTGACTGAAAGAACTTCACCCTCAAAGGGCATCCATACAAGGCTCTGTGCTCTTTGACATACATTTAAAAACACAGTACCATAAGGAATGCAAAATATAAATCACTCAACACAACAGTGCTTCCTTTTTGCACACTAATCCTCAACTAATCACTAGTCAACAGACCAATATAGCTTAAAAATACCATTCCCCACTGGACACAAACCTTACCCCCAACCACCTCAGGCCCACTCCTCTGTCAGCTCAGATAGTCAAGTTTTGCAGCATGCGTGGAAGATCAGCTGAGTTATTCAAATACGATCACTTTGTAAACTAGTTCCTGTGTGTTACCTAGGACCACATCAAAAATGGCCTCTTCTATGTGCAAGGCCACCCTCTGCTTTTATCACTTTTCAGCCTATCATAAAACCTGGAAAGCTGAAAAAATATGAATATTAGGATCATAGGACAGTGTCATATTGTTCTGAAAAAATTACAGATGGCACTGTAGCTCTGTTTTCTGCTGTATTCGTTTGTGGGGACTTCAGTGGGAGTCTCGAGTTTGAGCTTCATTATTGTTTTGGTGGGAAATCTTCACTTTCTGTCAACTGTTTTTAACATAGAAAATCAGTTTTGTAATTTAACTTATCACACCTAGAGAGGTGGTTTTATAAAACACTTTGTGGAGTTGCAGCTCTTAGACCACAGTATCTGTAGCGCATAAACTGACTATTTATATGTTACCTTTCATTTATTAGTATTGCATTAATTAATGCTAACTCAGTGTTTGAGAGAATTATTTCTGGCATAATTACTAAGTGACAGCTAAGGATAAGATTTTGTCACTGTGGTCATGGAAGTCACAGATTCCATGACTTTCAGAGACCTCCGTGAAATTATCCTCTTCAGCTTCAGCCTTATGCCCTGGGGTGGTGGGGCCAAAACTATCAGCTGCTGGCGGATGTGGAGGCCCCTGGGCTCTCAGCCGCCATGGGCAGTGGGGGCCCCGCAGTCCCCAGGCTTTAAAAGAGTTTTCACCCTGAATCATGAACACACTTACAGCTTATGACGAGCATACTGTTCATGCTCATAAAGTCACAAATGACATTCGTAATCTTGCATTGTGGGCAGACAGCTGCTCTGAAACTTGCCAACATCAAATGTCTAAGTATAACTTGTTATATCAAAATTGCAACAGTTTGCGAAAGGGACTTTACTGAAAAGAATCAATTATTTTTGTTCTATAGTTTTTCATTATTTTTGTTTGAAAAATGATTGCACAATACGTATATATAATATAAAAATAGTTTACTTTGTCGAGGAAGTGAAAACTATTGCATTAATGTTGTTTGTTTCATGTAAATGTTACTGTAATACTTTGTTAAATTACAACACATTTTGTGTTGCCATGACCATACCATGGTTTTGTTAATTTTTACCTTGACTATTCCATGAATTTTGCCTAATTTTACCATGACAAAATCTTATCCAGAGTGATAGCAGTGCCTTGCTGCCAACAATAGCAGGATGGCCTTCTTTTTCTGTAGCTCATATTTTAGTGTTCCTGTGTCACTGGATTCTGATTTGTCAAAGGGTTACGAATCATTTATGCTATGCTTCCGGTAGCTGTTGAGTACAGAGAAGGTTAAAAAAAAATCTCTGGACTAGAGGAAATTATCCTAATTAACAAAGGTCAAAATTTTATAAACTGTAAAAGTTTGAGTGAGACTTGGGCTAAGTGCAGGGTGTGGGGGTGTCTTGGGAAGCTGGGGAATGGAAAAATTATTCCTTCTCAACCTCCTAACTCCCACTACTTTTTTTTCTGCTTTAGTATGTATTACAGCTGACTAGAATTAGAATCTTATTTTCATCTATTTAACACTGATGCATTTGGCAGGTGTGTAATGAAAATCAGTAACATTTGAAGAAAATTGTACTGTACATATTAGTCATTTTTTATAATCATTGTGAAATGCATCAATATGATTTGCAGTGACACCTTGGTGATTAATAGAGAATTATATTTGAGTCAAGCCTTTTTTAACCTAGAAATTAAAATGCCTATTCAAATAATGCTGCAAAATAATCAAATTAGCATTTTGTGAATGCATAATTAGATTCTATTAGTTATAGCAGCATTGTCTGTGCTACTGTGGGTAAGTTTGTGTCAGTACTTTGATTATAAAAACCTTTCTTCTGGGCTTCTATGTATTACCTATTTTTAAAAAAGCACAACAATAACAGCCCGAGATCCCAGTTGAGCCATAGTACAGATACTATAGCTCAGTAGTGAATTACTTTACCTAGTTGGACTTTCTTCAGTTTTGCTGTGTTTTTAAATAGTCATTTGAAATTATAAACATGTCGTTTTTTCATTATCCTATGGCAAATATGACTCTTTTTAATGAAATTTTGTAGGTGGGACCAATACTCTTTGGTATTTAAAATATTTTAACTGATAAGAAATGAGCAGTATTTTTTCCACAAATATTCATAACTCTTTTCCTGGGAATAGTGCACATCTTATTTACATAATTAACAGAGCCACTCGTATCTCTTGGGAAAATGATACATAATTGGGGAGAGAAGGGGGGATAAGGAGGGACTTGGGGCCTAATTAAACATGTTTAAAAAAACCCTACTTAATTATGTATTTACTCAAGAGACCAGAGTGGCTCTAAAATCCTCTTTAAGATTATTACTAAGGCTTTGATTTAAAATTTTAAAAAATTATTGTAATGTAGATTTTCTGTTTGTTGGATAAAATCCTTTTTGTGGGTCACTGGCAAACAAAAAGCACATCAGCCACTCTGTCCAAGCTGAGAGAGTGTGTGTCTGTCTGTCTGTGTGCATATGTGTGATCGGGTGGAGGGAGGAAGGGAGAGGGAGTGGAAAGAACTTGTGTTAATTCTAAAATCATACCTCTGAATATTTTAATTCTAATAATGAAAGTGCCTTCATAAATGAATGTAAATGAAATGAAATCCACTTTATTGAGGTTTTTGTTGTGTAATGTATGTACTGTTTTAAGATAATCAGTTAAAAATAGGAAAGCATAAAATTCTGTCATTTTAGATATGCCACTCTATTAAGTCCCACAATTTTCCAGGTGTGTTCTGTCAGACTTAGCGTCTGTTTCATAATCACTTCTGCATGTTTATGAAATAACAACATTTTAAAGCACTCTCATGTCTTTCTGTTGTTTTGATCAGTTTATTGAATTATCAAAAATAAATTAGAAAATACAGCTTCTAAAATACACTCTCAATGGAAGCATTATGATCAGCTCACAGGAGTTCTGGGAACCCTTGTCATACAGCCAATTGAATAACTGGTAGTTTCACATATACTAGAATGCTAAATAAATAAAAGGCAGGGCAAACTATATGTTTACTTTACCCAGCCAAATGGGGTAGCAGACAGATTGTTTTCTCTTAAAATCAATTTTTCTTGACAAACCCCTAGTCCCAACAGCCAGCAGGTAGCTGCCCCTGTGTCAGTCATTCAGGTGCACTCTCTTTGTTTAATATATACTGGTAAACTGGGCTGATGAGAATCTGGTGGCACTAGAGACCTTTGACCCTAGACACTAGAGACCCCTTGTACTCTATCCAGTTGTAATTTGTATATAGGAAATTATATTAAGAAACCAGAAATTGGTGGCCAAATTGATTTTACTGCAAGCCTAATGAATTTACCACACTTATGACAGATAAAACACACTCAAGAAGTGTTAGATTTATTCTCTGCCACCAGGTTTTTTAAAGCTTGTTTTTGTGGTTTGTTGACCCTTTCACGTTCTGGATATTAATGGGGGGAAAACAAGGCTAGCTTTGAAATAGCTTTCCAACCCATAGCCCAGTGCATAGACAGCAGCATCAGGGAGGATGGGTGGCCTTGTGGTTAAGGCATGGCACTGGGAGTCAGGACATCAAGAGCTGTTCCCAGTTTGTGCCACAAGTTGTGTGTGCTCTTGGATGTATGATTTAGACTGCGATCCTGCAATGTGCTCCACATGGGTAGATTCCCATTGCTGGATTGGGGCTCTAATCTCAGTTTCTTCATCTATAAAATGGAGCTAATACTGCTTGCCTACCTTTATTAATGTTTATAAAGCACGTAAGATCTTCTGATAGACAGCTCTACAGACATGCAGAATATTTATTTTCAAACCACAGGCATACATCGCATGAGCTGAGGGAAAGAATGGTTGTATGGGATGTTTTGTCCAAGAGATTTAACCTCCAAGGGCACTTACATAGTACAGAGTTGGGTGGCCATCTACACTAAAAGGAAAAATGTTAACAAGATGCTTTCAAGTGACAAGGATAGCAGGCTCTCTGACTATAAATAAAATGATGAGCTTCATGACAGACTTATAAACAGAACGTCTGACCACTGCAGAGGTCTCTCCCTGACACTCCTGGGTATTATCCCTGAAGTAAATGCACATTCACTTTTCTCCCAAATCATAGCTAAACTTCTTGAGAAGCTGGTAGCCAGTGAAATGTTTATAGGACACACTGAT
This sequence comes from Emydura macquarii macquarii, assembly GCF_026122565.2. NCBI lineage: Eukaryota > Metazoa > Chordata > Testudines > Chelidae > Emydura > Emydura macquarii. The sequence goes on from NW_027130828.1 coordinate 1,734,314, forward strand.
GTCCAATTTATGTCTATGAGATGCCTGTTGCCTAAATGGTGCAAATATTGGGCACTTTGTCCTCAAAAGAATGTCATCAAACACTAAAGTTCTATGGGAAAATCACAGTAGGAACAGATGTTCAAAATAGTCAACAAGGAATTGGGTGTCTAGTGATCTAGCTAAAAGTCAGCTTAACTCTAGAATAATCTAGAAACACAAAGCTGAAAACTCCTTTTCTGTGCCTAGAGAAAATACTGCAGTCCTCTAACTGCACTTTAGTTCCTCTGACCGTAATCACCAAGCTAGAAGTCAGAATGAAGTATTTCAGCTTCACTGATCTCTTATGTGCCTGTTGGTGGAAGGGACAAGCTTTTGAACTACATAGAGCTCTTCTTCAGTGACCTGAAGAGTCTGAAAAAGAACTCTGTGTAGCTCGAAAGTTATCCCTTCCACCAACAGAAACTAGTCCAATAAAATAAATTACCTCACCCACCTTGTCTCTAATATCCTAGGATCAAAATGGCTAAAATAACGCTGCAAATAAAATAAAAGTAGAGCGTCTGTTCTGTTTGGGCAGATGCTGAAAAATGTATCTTCAGGATCTGGGCTTGTTTGTAGAACAACAAGGATTTTTGTGAATGTGATTGTGGTAACTTATTAAAACCCAACAATTTCTCCTTTAGCAATTCCTTTTACAATGAAGCTGTGGAAGGCATGGGGGAAGGGATAATTCATGAGTGCTAATTGCTTGGCTGTTAATTTTCATAAGTGGTGATAGAAGCAGTTCCTTAAATTAAACTTTGTTTAAAATGTATCAAGGGAAATATTCCACAATGTCGGGCCTGAAGTGAAAATTAATATGAATGCTGTGGCAATTAACACGTACTGGTTAATAGCTTTTAGCAGCATTTTGGGATGATAGTCCTTAAATACATTTTTGCATGCTGCTCTTGTTCTAGTGTATGTCTGGATAATTATGAACAAATGTTTTCCACAATCACCAATATTAAATAGCTTTACTCAAAGAAAGGAGATGAAGAACTTTTGAAAGCGGCAATACAGCTATTAATACTGAAAATATCTAAATTACGAATCCAGGATTAAAAACTCAATGTCAGTGTGAAAAGAAGATTTTCGGTTTTTTGCCTGTAAGATGAGGAGAATGTTTCACACCTGAATTCTGAACATTTTGTTTTGATTTAGCAGGTGTAGTTTGCATAGTTTGTATTTCACCATTTACATGTTCTACAACTTCAGTTCAGATACCATTATGATAGAACAATAAAAGTGAACAAACAAAAAAACCCTAAACATACATATTGTTTTAATCTATGTTACCTTTCACATCTATAGTGTTCAGTTAAGTTTATTTTAGAATAAGTTTGCATTTTGTCTATAACTGATGTATGTAAATATATATATACAATATGGAATCTGGCATAATGGTTAGTAGAGAGAGAGTTTGTTAACTATATATAAAAAAAATCCCACTCCAAATCTCCTGATTTATAGTGTGGTGCTCTCTGAGCAGGCCAGATTCTTCAGCTTCGGAAGATGCTCATTGCAGAAATTTCTACAATAATATCTCCTTCAAGCCTTTCACAAGAACACTAAGGAATGCTGATAAATTTTCTGCACTACTGCAGCAGGAAACTGCTTTTTCCTCTCTTGTATTTCCCACGTTTTCATAAGTTTTCCTATTACAAAGCTGTCCCACTATTCTGTATGTAAATACTTTCCCGTAAAGTTGCTGCTTGCCCTTGTCTCTTCTTCTCTCTTCTAGTAATTCACATGCTGAAGTCAAGTGGTGTAGCACATCTAGATATGGTTGCTTTCTAGTGCAGAATTAGAAAGAAGAATCAGATGAAGAAGTGGCTTATTTTTACATGATCACTTTGGTTCTAATACCTCATTAATAACACTAAGTGTTGTTCGCTCCCAAACCTGTTGATGACATCCTACCTTATTGTACAGTACAATTTACTAATCCATAGTATTGACTGGGAGACATATTGATGAATTTAATTAATTAATAGGTAACAATTGTGTGCATATATAATAACGTGTATATATACATTAAATAAATGTGTATGCACTGCATATGTATATGTGGTATATCGTCTAACCTTTGGCAGTTCGTTTCTAATGTTCTATTGCTTTTTTCCCTTGGATTCCCATATGGTTTGTGTACTCGGGCATCTAATAAACTCCACCCTTTCCTTTCTGTCCCAGTTTTCAATGGAACCACTGGAGTGCTTTGCATTTAACTATGGCAGGCTCTTCTTCCGCAGACTCTTGTATTCTTGGGAAGAACAGGATTGTAGCCTGCCCAGTAAGAAGTCATGTATTCATGAGCAGTATTTTCCTACTTGGGGAGGATTTAAGTGTAAGAGCATTAAAAAGCTGTGCAATTCCTGCTATTATGCAGCTAATTTAAAGCCCCGCTTACCTCCCTCACGGGTGCTGAGGGTTAATTAGGTACTGTTTGTAAAGTACTTTGGAGATAAAGCGCTATATAAATGCTGGATGTTGTTAATCCTTTTTCTAACTCATGTTAAAAATCAAAGTTCAGGTTATCTGAAGGCCTCTATCGAGACACAGCAAACTGCATGGAGGCTCCAAACTCCATTAAACTCAATTAGAGCACTCTCTTAAAAGGTGAGGGAGCAAGGGGGCCCATAGAGGATAGGACAAATCAATAGCCATACTGCGGGTTGGTTCACACTTACCGCACAATTCGGCGGCAGTCAACGGGAGTTACGCAAACTATGCAGAGTAGTTTGTGTAACTGACATCAACTGCTCTGCTTCCCTTCTGCGCGCTGTTCTCACTGCACTGAGTCAACGGGAACCGTGTTCCTGTTGGCTCAGTGCTACGCTACTTGAGGGGGTGGACTTACTCAGTCAACTTCCTGATTGATTGAGCGGGTCTCACTGACCGCTCAATCGATCAAGAAAAATCGATCTGGCGGCAGCGGCGATTTTGCCACCGTCAGTCTGAACATAGCCTGAGCCAGCAGGCTGCAGAAAAGCAGGTGTGTGTAAGAGGTTTCTTTGAATTTCCATGTGCGTTGTTATCTCTTGCTTAAACCCGCTCAAAAGCTGCCTTTTAGTTCTTAATCCATCATAGAAATGATGATCGTTATTCTGGAATTCCGTAAGAACTTCAACAATGAGGATTGCCTAGTCGGGAAGAACTTCTTAGA